>NC_053026.1:9805886-9915925 GCF_003073215.2 Triticum urartu | reverse complement strand
ATAACATTAGTAATATGTCTGGACAAGTTATGTAAGAAATCCGGCTTATTCCGTAGCCCCCAAGGGCCGGCTTAAATAGCACGTTTGAGCCGGTCCTTATCATGCATGAATTGGATAAAATATTTGTAAAAAACAGCAATATGCATTAGCCCCCAAGTGCTAAATATTCTTGCTTGCAAAGTGCTTGGGACCTATTGTCATGAACCGCCACTTTAAGCAAAATTCTTCAGTATAAATTAGCCCCCAAGTGCCAAGTGTTGTTGCTTGCAAAAGGCTTGGGACTTAATATTGCATCATGATAATCCTGATTTTGACCCGGCATTTGTACAGGCCACCACTAGTAAACTTGAAACAGAAATATCTGATTTGAAGAACCGCCTGGAAGCATAGGAGACTGAAACCCAAAGAGCCAACTCCAATTTCGAATTCAGTGTATCTGAACAAGAAAAACTAAAAAAAGGCTTTGAAGTGGAGAAAAAGGCCTGGGCTGATGAAAAGATCGCCTTAACCAATCGGGCTGAGAAAGCAGAGGCGGCTCTTGTAGAGGCGACCGCCGAATTATCCGGCTTAAAACGCCATATATCTCAGATGGTCTCAGCAATCTTTGGTAAGTTACCCTGCAAGTGTTAAATATTTGAATCTTCCTAATGAGCATATAAATTGTCATTTACTCACCTGACATTGTAATGTAGGCCCCAGGAGTTCAAATCTTAACCGAGACATGTTGATAAAGCTGAAGGCGGTTTATACGCTGGTGGAACAACTGTACACCGGATCTCAGCGTTCCTTAGCCACAGTGGCCCTGTCAAATGAAGTTCCCACACTCTTGGCAGATGTACTAAAGAATCTTTCTGTGCTGCCCCAGCGGGTCAATGAACTAATGCGATCGTCTGCAACAGCCGGAGTCATGGCTGCCTTAAGCCGGGCGAAAGCTTGGCTACCGGAATTAGACCCGGCCGACATCGCCATTGGTTACCCAAGTCTTAAGGATGATGGCACTCCCTTTGAACATAAAGATTTCACCAGTTCTGTGAAGGAGATACGCCCTGTGGCCACCCTGATAGCTGACGATGCAGATCTCACCAAGTATTAGCCGGGTTATGACGTGGAGAACCGGAGAATTCCCACGCCACATTATAAAGTGACCAGCTTGATCCCCCCACTCCGTAAGCATACCTTTGCACCTGAAGTTGACCCAGCCGGACTAATTGATGATGAAGCTGAATTTGAAGCTTTGAATGGCATTGACTGGTCATCATCAACCTTCCAGGAAAGGGAGCAGGGTGAAAAAGTGGAGAGGGCTGACCTGGACGCTTCAGGCCAACAGGAAAATGAACCCGCCAGGCGGTTCATACCTGTGATCTGCTGAAGAACAATATTAACCATTTGGACTCGGGGAGTCATGTAATAGGGTAAAAAGAACCGTGTTGTCATGCCATCATGCATGTTTTTGGTGCTCAATACTATTAAGCCGCCATCTTATGTTTACCCATATTGTAAAAAGAATTGGGGGGAGGCGCCCAAGTAGGATTCCTCCTACTTGGGGCGCCCCTTCCTGCTCCCCTCCCTCTCCCACCTATATATATGTGTGGGGGGGGGCACTGCTAGAACACACAACATTGAATCCTAGTCGTGTGTGGCGCCCCCCCTCCATAGTTTACAACCCCGGTCATATTCTCGTAGTGCTTAGGGAAGCCCTGCGCGGATCACTTCACCATCACCGTCACCACGCCGTCGTGCTGCCGGAACTCATCTACTTCCTTGACTCTCTACTGGATCAAGAGTTCGAGGGACGTCATCGAGCTGAACGTGTGCAGAACTCGGAGGTGCCGTACGTCCGGTGCTTGATCGGTCACAACGAGAAGAAGTTCGACTACATCAACCGCGTTGTCAAACGCTTCAGCTTTCGTTCTACGAGGGTATGTAGACACACTCTCCCCTCTCGTTGCTATGCATCTCCTAGATAGATAATACATCTCCAACATATCTATAATTTTTTATTGTTCCATGCTATTATATTATCTGTTTTGGATGTTTTATATGCATTTATATGCTATTTTATATGATTTTTGGGACTAACCTATTAACCTAGAGCCTGGTGCCAGTTTCTGTTTTTTTCCTTGTTTTTGAGTTTTACAAAAAAGGAATACCAAACGAAGTCCAATTGAGCTGAAAATTTACGGTGATTTTTTATGGACCAGAAGAAGCCCCCGAAGCAAAAGAGTTGGGCCAGAAGAGCCACGAGGCCTCCACATGGGTGGAGGGCGCGCCCTACCCCCTGGGCGCACCCTCCAACCTTGTGGGCCCATCATGAACCCCCTTGACATGAAACCAACGCCAACAATTCCTATAAATACATAAATACCCAAAAAGAAACCAAGATCGGGAGTTCCGCCACCGCAAGCCTCTGTAGCCACCAAGAACCAATCCGGACCCTGTTCCGGCACCCTGCCGGAGGGGAAATCATCACCGGTGGCCATCTTCATCATCCTGGCGGTCTCCATGATGAGGAAGGAGTAGTTCACCCTCGGGACTGAGGGTATGTACCAGTAGCTATGTGTTTGATCTCTCTCCTCTCTCTCTCTCTCGTGTTCTTGATTTCGCACGATCTTGATGTACCGCGAGCTTTGCTATTATAGTTGGATCTTATGATGTTTCTCCCCCTCTACCTCTTGTAATGGATTAAGTTTTTCCTTTTAATTTATCTTATCAGATTGAGTCTTTAAGGATTTGAGAACACTTGATGTATGTCTTGCATGTTCTTATCTGTGGTGACAATGGGATATTCATGTGATCTACTTGACGTATGTTTTGGTGATCAACTTGCGGGTTCTGTGAACTTGTGAACTTATGCATAGGGGTTGGCACACGTTTTTGTCTTGACTCTCCGGTAGAAAATTTGGGGCACTCTTTGAAGTTCTTTGTGTTGGTTTGAATAGATGAATCTGAGATTGTGTGATGCATATCGTATAATCAAACCCGTGGATACTTGTGGTGACATTGGAGTATCTAGGTGACATTAGGGTTTTGGTTGATGTGTGTCTTAATGTGTTACTTTAGTACGAACTCTATGGCTATCTGTGACACTTACGAATAGCCCAATAGATCGACCAGAAAGAATAACTTTGAGGTGGTTTTGTACCCTACAATATTCTCTTCGTTTGTTCTCCGCTATTAGTGACCTTGGAGTGACTCTTTGTTGCATGCTAAGGGATTGTCATATGATCTAATTATGTTATCATTGTTGAGAGAACTTGCACTAGTGAAAGTATGAACCCTAGGCCTTGTTTCCAAGCATTGAAATACCGTTTGTGCTCACTTTTACCTTTAGTTACCTTGCTTTTTTTATATTTTCAGATTACAAAAACCTATATCTACTATCCATATTGCACTTGTATCACCATCTCTTCGCTGAACTAGTGCACCTATACAATTTACCATTGTATTGGGTGTGTTGGGGACACAAGAGACACTTTGTTATTTGGTTGCAGGGATGTTTGAGAGAGACCATGTTCAACCGACGCCTCCCACGGATTGATAAACCTTAGGTCATCCACTTGAGGGAAATTTTCTACTGTCCTACAAACCTCTGCACTTGGAGGGCCAACAACGTCAACAAGAAGAAGGTTGCGTAGTAGGTATCAAGCTCTTTTCTGGCGCCGTTGACAGGGAGGCTAGGTAAGCGGCACTCACATCTCGCCAACGAAGCTCTTTTCCGGGAGGTGAGAGCTTGAAGGTATATCTTTAGATCTTGCAATCGAATCATTTAGTTTCTTGTTTTATCATTTGTTTGGTCTATAAAAGAAAATTACAAAAAAATGGAATTGAGGTTGCCACATATGCTTCATCTTTATATTATCTTTCGTGAAAATAAGGATTCTGATAATTGTGCCAAAGTGTTAGAAGAAGAATGCAATAAAATGTTTGGCATAAGATCTTTGAATGATGAGCATGATTGCAATGTTGTTAGTTTGAATTCTTTGAATACCTGATGCTAATGATATGCAAAGCCACAAGCTTGGGGGTGATATGTTTGATGAAGATGATATTTTTAGTCCCCAAGTTTGGATGAGAAAATTTATTATGATGAATGCATGCCTCCTATTTATGATGATTATATTGATGGAAGTGGATTTGGAGAGGTCATGACTTTATTTAGTGATGAATCCACTATTTCGGAAGAGGTTCCAATTGATTATGAGAACAAAGTTGCTATCTATGATGATTATTGTGATGACATGTATGCTCTAAAGAAAAATGATAACCATGAAACTTGTAATCATGATTTTAATTTTCACTTGGATTATGCCCCACATGATAGTTATTTTGTTGAGTTTGCTCCGACTACTATTCATGAGAATAAATTTGTTTATGTGGAGAGTAGCAAAATTTCTATTCTTGTAGATCATGAAAATAATGATTTATGTGCTAGTTATATTGTTGGATTCATTCATGATGCTACTGAAAATTATTATGAGGGAGGAATATATGCTTGTAGGAATTGCAATAATATCAAGTTTCCTCTCTATGTATTGAAAATCTTGAAGTTATGCTTATTTTGCCTTCCTATGCTAGTTGATTCTTGTTCCCATAAGTTGTTTTCTCACAAAATACCTATACATAGGAAGTGTGTTTAGACTTAAATGTGCTAGTAAAATTCTTCATGATGCTCTCTTTGCGTTTCAATTCTTTACTTCTTTGTGAGCATCATTGAAATCATCACGCCTAACTAGAAAGGCATTACAGAAAAGCGCTTGTTGGGAGACAACCCAATATTTAACCCTACTGTTTTTGTGTGTTCCCATGATTATGCTACTATAGTAATCATGTTTTATAGCTTTTGTTTCAATAAAGTGCCAAGCAAAGCCTTTGGGATAGTGTGGATGAGAGTTGACTTGATTCTGTGCAAAAACAGAAACTTTTGCGCTCACTTCAGAAATTTCTATAATTAACTGGAATGTGATTTTTATCTGCATCTTTGACAGATGATTGATATACAAATTGTCTAGATTTTACTAATTTTTGAGAATTTTTAGAGTTACAGAAGTATATGAAGTTTCCAAATTATTATAGACTGTTCTGTTTTTGACAGATTCTGTTTTCAATGCATAGTTTGCTTGTTTTCTAGATTCTATGGCTTATATTGGTCAATATAAATTGTAGAAATGATATGGTCCAGTAGGCATTGTTTGAGAACAATTATGAATATTTTCTTTGATAGTACCTAAGTGGTGATTTGCTTTATTATACTAACGGAGCTTACGAGTTTTCTATTGAGTTTTGCGTTGTGAAGTTTTCAAGTTTTGAGTGAAGTTTCGATGGACTATGGAATAAGGAGTGACAAGAGCCTAAGCTTGGGGATGCCCAAGGCACCGCAAGGTAATATTCAAGGACAACCAAGCATGTAAGCTTGGTGATGCCCCGGATGGCATCCCCTCTTTCGTCTTCGTTCATCGGTAACTTTACTTTAGGCTATATTTTTATTCACCGCATGATATGTGTTTTGCTTGGAGCGTCATTTTATTTTGTTTTGCTTGCTGTTTGAATAATGTCCCAAGATCAGAAATTCTTAGGTGTGAGAGTCTTCACATAGTTACACAATTATTTGACTACTCGTTGATCTTAACTTATATCTTTTGGAGTAGTTTGTCATTCGCTCTAGTGCTTCACTTGTATCTTTTTAGAGCACGACAGTAGTTTTATTTTTTAGAAATTGTTGAACTCTCATGCTTCACTTATATTATTTTGAGAGTCTCTAAACAGCATGGTAATTTGCTTTGGTTATAAAATTAGTCCTAATATGATAGGCATCCAAAAGGTATATAATAAACACTTACATATAAAGTGCATTGAATACTATGAGAAGTTTGATTCCTTATGATTGTTTTGAGATATGAAGATGGTGATATTAGAGTCATGCTAGTGAAGTAGTTGTGAATTTGAGAAATACTTGTGCTAAGGTTTGTGAGTCCCGTAGCCTGCACGTATGGTGAACCGTTATGTAACAAAGTTGGAGCATGAGATATTTTTTGATTGTCTTCCTTATGAGTGGCGGTCGGGGACGAGCGATAGTCTTTTCCTACCAATCTATCCCCCTAGGAGCATGCACGTAGTACTTTGTTTCAATGACTAATAGATTTTTGCAATAAGTATGTTAGTTCTTTATGACTAATGTTGAGTCCATGGATTATACACACTCTCACCCTTCCACCATTGCTAGCCTCTCTAGTACCGCGCAACCTTCGCCGGTACCATACACCCACTACCTTCCTCAAAACTGCCACCATATACCTTCCTCAAAACAGCCACCATACCTACGTATCATGGCATTTCCATAGCCATTCCAAGATATATTTCCATGCAACTTTCCACCGTTCAGTTTATTATGACACGCATCATCATTGTCATATTGCTTTGCATGATCATGTAGTTGACATCGTATTTGTGGCAAAGCCACCGTCCATCATTTTTCATACATGTCACTCTTGATTCATTGAACATCCCGGTACACCGCCGGAGGCATTCACATAGAGTCATATTTTGTTCTAAGTATGGAGTTGTAATTCTTGAGTTGTAAGTAAATAAAAGTGTGATGATCATCATTATTAGAGCATTGTCCCATGTGAGAAAATAATAAGACAAAAGACAAGGCCAAAAAAAGAGAGAAGGCCCAAAAAAGAGACAAGGCCAAAAAAGAAAGAAAAGAGAAGGCCAAAAAAGAGAGAAAAAGAGAGAAGGGGCAATGTTACTATCCTTTTACCACACTCGTGCTTGAAAGTAGCACCATGATCTTCATGATAGAGAGTCTCCTATGTTGTCACTTTCATATACTAGTGGGAATTATTCATTATACAACTTGGCTTGTATATTCCAACGATGGGCTTCCTCAAATTGCCCTAGGTCATCATGAGCAAGCAAGTTGGATGCACACCCACATAGTTTCTTTTTGAGCTTTCATACACCTATAGCTCTAGTGCATCCGTTGCATGGCAATCCCTACTCACTCACATTGATATCTATTGATGGGCATCTCCATAGCCCGTTGATACGCCTAGTTGATGTGAGACTATCTCCTTCCTGTTGTCTTCTCCACAACCACCTCTATTCCACCTATAGTGCAATGTCCATGGCTCACGCTCATGTATTGCGTGAAAGTTCAAAAGGTTTGAGAACGTCAAAAGTATGAAACAATTGCTTGGCTTGTCATCGGGGTTGTGCATGATTTGAGTATTTTGTGTGACGATGATGGAGCATAGCTAGACTATATGATTTTGTAGGGATAAGCTTTCTTTGGCATGTTATTTTGAGAAGACATAATTATTTTGTTAGTATGCTTGAAGTATTATTGTTTTTATGTCAATATCAAACTTTTGTTTTAAAGCATACGGATCTGAACATTCATGCCAAGGCGATGGGATGGCACAGAGAAGACCGTAAGAAAGACGGAAAGTTGAGAGTACCCGCTGACGGGTCGCAGTGGAGAAAAATCGATAGAAAGTACGGGAAGGAGTTTGCAGATGACGCAAGGAACGTATGGTTTGGTCTAAGCACAGATGGCATTAATCCTTTTGGGGAGCAGAGCAGCAACCATAGCACCTGGGCTGTGACTCTATGTTTGTATAACCTTCCTCCTTGGTTATGCATGAAGCGGAAGTTCATTATGATGCCAGTGCTCATCCAAGGCCCTAAGCAACCCGGCAATGACATTGATGTGTACCTAAGGCCATTAGTTGAAGAACTCTTACAACTGTGGAATGGAACAGGTGTACATGCGTGGGATGAGCACATGGGGGAAGAATGTGACCTAAAGGCGTTGTTGTTCGTGACCATCAATGATTGGCCTGCTCTCAGTAACCTTTCAGGACAGACAAACAAGGGATACCGCGCATGCACGCACTGTTTGGACGATACTGACAGTATATATTTGGCTAATTGTAAGAAGAATGTGTACCTGGGACATCGTCGATTTCTTTCGAGCAGGCATCCCGTAAGAAAGAAAGGCAAGCATTTCAAAGGTGAGGCGGATCATCGGACGAAGCCTCGCCACCGTACTGGTGTTGATGTACATGATATGGTCAAGGATTTGAAGATGGTCTTTGGAAAGGGTCCTGGTGGACAACCTGTTCCGAATGACGCTGACGGACGCGCACCCATGTGGAAGAAGAAATCTATATTTTGGGACCTGCCCTATTGGGAAGACCTAGAGGTCCGCTCCGCAATCGACGTGATGCACGTGACGAAGAATCTTTGTGTGACCCTGCTTGGCTTCTTGGGCGTGTATGGAAAGACAAAAGATACACCTGAGGCACGGGAGGACCAGCAACGTATGCACGGAAAAGACGGCATACATCAGGGTCATGCAAGCTACGGTCTTACCAAAGAAGAGAAGGAAATCTTCTTTGAATGCCTGCTCAGTATTAAGGTACCATCTGGCTTCTCGTCGAATATAAAGGGAATAATAAACATGGCAGAGAAAAAGTTCCAGAACCTAAAGTCTCATGACTGCCACGTGATTATGACGCAACTGCTTCCGGTTGCATTGAGGGGGCTTCTACCGGAAAACGTTCGATTAGCCATTCTGAAGCTATGTGCATTTCTCAATGCAATCTCTCAGAAGGTAATCGATCCAGAAATCATACCAAGGTTAGAGAATGATTTGGTGCAATGTCTTGTCAGTTTCGAGTTGGTGTTCCCACCATCCTTCTTCAACATCATGACGCGCGTCCTAGTTCACCTATGCGAAGAGATTAACGTTTTGGGTCCTATATTTCTACACAATATGTTCCCCTTTGAGAGGTTCATGGGAGTCTTAAAGAAATATGTTCATAACCGTGCTAGGCCAGAAGGAAGCATCTCCAAGGGCCATCAAAATGAGGAGGTCATTGAGTTTTGTATTGACTTTATTCCTGACCTTAAGCCGATTGGTGTTCCTGAATCGCGGCATAAGGGCAGACTGGATGGAAAAGGCACGCTAGGAGGGGAACAAATAATATGTATGGACGGACATTCTCTCACTGAAGCACACTACACAGTTCTACAGAATTCCGCCTTGGTGGCTCCGTATATGGATGAACACAAGAATTTGCTACGCTCCAAACACCCGGAGCGGTCTGATGACTGGATTACACGTGAACAAACCAGGAGTTTCGCCAGCTGGTTGCAGACACATACCATGCATGACACCTCTATTGAAGATGACATGTACTTGCTGTCCCAGTTACCATCTTCGAATATAATGACTTTCAAAGGGTACGAGATAAATGTTAATACATTTTACACGATCGCCCAAGATAAGAAGAGCACCAACCAAAATAGTGGTGTCCGCTTTGATGCAGAAACCAAGACGGGAAAGAAAACATATTATGGTTATATACAGGACATATGGGAACTTGACTATCGACGTGGTTTGAAGGTCCCTTTGTTTCGGTGCAAATGGGTCAATATGACACGAGGCGGGGTAATGGAAGACCCGCAGTACGGAATGACAACAGTGGATCTCAACAATCTTGCGTATGCAGACGAACCATTCGTCCTAGCCAATGATGTGGCACAGGTTTTCTATGTGAAGGACATGTCTACCAAGCCAAGAAAAAGAAAAGATAAGGAAGCGAATGCATCGTACGATGAGCCAAAGCGGCACATAGTTCTTTCTGGGAAGAGAAACATCGTGGGACTGGATGACAAGACAGACAAGTCAGAAGATTATGAAAAGTTTGATGAAATTGCTCCATTCACAGTGAATATTGACCCGAGCATCCCGTTAAATGATGAAGATTTTCCATGGTTACGGCGCAAAGGGACACACGCGAAGAAAAAGTTTCACACCCAAAGATCTGGGATGTGATCGGCTTCACTATCATCACTTTCTTCTGTGTTTCACACCCAGAAGGGAATCTCTGTAATAGTTAGGGTAGTTATGTGTTTTGGCATTTGAAACGCGAAAAATTTTTATGTGCAAACAAATTCTTTCATGCCTTTACTGATTTTTAAAGTTAAGTTATTCACAAACTAGTGATTCACACTAATTTCAAATAATTCAAAATTTAAACTATTCAAATTTGAAAACTACGGGCACTAACAGAAATTTTGTAATTTTTTGTTCCTAAAGCAAAAATATTCACAAAGAAACTCTAAATACACAAAAAAACAACTCCAAAAAAAATAAAGCAAAAAAAACAAAAAAAAACCCGCCTACTAGGCCAAAGCGGCCTACATATGACTAGAAACCCAACCTGTTGTTGGGCCAGGATGCAGGCCCGCAAAGGCCCAGTAGGCCCACAGGGCAGCACAGAACATTTAGGCCCAGTAGGCCTGCTTTGGAGAGGAGCTCGAGAGAGCTACCACACGGGGGTTTATAAACAAGTGCGGTCGCCCCTCGGCTAGCGAGGTGGGACTAAACTTGCCGCACCGCACCTGCGCCAGCGCACCCCCTTTAGTACCGGGTCGTGGCACCAACCGGTACTAAAGGGGGGGCCTTTAGTACCGGTTTGAGCCACCACCCAGTACTAAAGGGGGTCGCTTCCCGCCGCTTGGCTTGGCCAAAACAGGCCTTTAGTACCGGTTGGTGGCTCCAATCGGTACTAAAGGCCCCTCCTATATAAACAACACTTACGAAAATTCCAGTTTCTCATCTGGTTCTTCTCCTCTGCACCGTCGCCCGCCGCCCCCGTACGTCTCCATCCCTCGTCGCCGCCCCCGTCGCCGCCCCGTCCCCGTCTCGCCGCCCCGTCGTCCCCGTCCCCGTCGTCCCCGTCGTCACCGCCGCCCCGTCCCGGCCCGTCCCGCGTCGTCCCCGTCCCCGTCGTCGCTGCCCCGTACGTCCCCGTCGTCGTCGCCGCCCCGGCCCGTACGTCCCCGTCCCCGTCGTCGCCGCCCCGTCCCTGTCCCCGTCGTCATCATCCCCGTGGTCGCCGCGCCCGTCGCCGTCCCCTTCGCCGCGCGCCCCCCGTCGCCGCCCACCCGTCGCCTCTCGCCCCGCCGGTGAGCGCGCACACACACACACACATACATTTTTTGTTTTTTAGTTATACAAATAGTTAGAAATTTTTCTGTTTTTTAGAAATAGTTAGAAATGTTAGAATTGTTAGAATAGTTAGAAATGTTAGAATTGTTAGAATAGTTAGAAATGTTAGAATTGTTAGAATAGTTAGAAATGTTAGAATTGTTAGAATTGCTAGAATTGTTAGAATAGTTAGAAATGTTAGAATTGTTAGAAATTTTTCTATTTTTTAGTTATAGAAATAGTTATAAAAAAGTTAGAATTGTTAGAAATTTTTATGTTTTTTAGTTATAGAAATAGTTATAAAAAAGTTAGAAATTTTTCTCTTTTTTTAGTTCTAGAAATATTATAAATGTTATACAAATGTTAGTTATATATATAGAAATGTTATAATTTTTTTTTCTGTTTTTTAGTTATCAAAATCCAATCATTAAAAAATGTTACTTTTTGCGGGCATATAGCTAGTATTTGTTCTCGACGATGCCCGGCCCGCATCCTCGCCGTTGACACGTCCGCGACGACGTCCGGCTGACCCATGTGCGGGACTGGGCTCCGCTGGGCTGGCACTGGGAGGTGCTGCCTGGAGGGGCGCGCCGCTTGATGAGGAACCCGGCCCTGGGTCCCGTCGTCGACCCTGATCTCGTTTGGTGGCGTTCGCGTGGGCCAGTTTCGGTGCGGAGGGAGCCGGCCCCGCCGGAGGTGGTACGTCGCCGTGTCAGGGAGGAGGACGAGCATGTCCATCGCTACATGGTTGCGTTAGAGGGTGGCAAGTTCTCCAATACCTGGCAGTTTCTTCAGGGATCTCACTTCAGCTATGATCCTGTGAGGGTTCCTTCTCTTTGGGTGTCCACCGCCCGCGCCGCAGGAACCGCGAGTGTCCTAGATTCTTCTGTAGTATTCGATCTTTATTAGCTACCTAGCCAGTGATGTATTTGATATTATATCTATTATTCGAGACGATGTATTCGAGATTATATCTATTATTCGAGACGATGTATTCGAGATTATATCTATTATTCGAGACGATGTAATTTGAATACTAAATTGTTTTATATTTCTTTTGGATTAGTTAAATAAAAGCTATGGCGGACAATACCGGCAGAGAGGGAGAACAGACCCTGTTCGATATGATACGCCATCCTCGCGGGCCAGATGATGATCAGAATGAAGAAGATTATGACAGCTCCAAATTTCTAAACAACACCGGAGAGGGTGATATAATATTCGATTGTGACGACCGAATTGATGAAGTCATGAACTACGATTATGATGATGACGAAGAAAATGTTGATCTTGAAACAACAAAGACCAGCGAGGTATATATATTTATATAAGCAGGCATCTGGTGATCATCACATGTTTTAAATGAGTTGAAGATATATTAACGAATCGATCTTTCTTCTTTCAGCCATCCGGATCGAGCAAATCTTCAGGCAACAGGACGAAACGAGGCCCGAACAAAAAGTTGAAGGAGGGTGTAAAGTACAATATCGAGGCAATCAGACCTAATGGCGAACCATTAGTGCCTAAGAAGATTGTGGACAAGTTCGTTCGTCAGTGCAGAGTTCTTGTGAAGGACCAACTCCCGATCTCCCTTCAAGAATGGAGAGAGCCAGCAAAGCCACGTCCAAATGTTACTTTTGTCGACGACAGACAAAAAAGTCTGCTTTGGGATACTCTCATGGAACATTTCATCCTACTAGATCATTTCACAGATGCAGATGTGGAGAAAGTCAAGGACGCCGCTCTTAGGAAGATGGCGGTTGCATTCAAGAACCACAAGAATCGTGTATGGGACAAGTACATCAAGGATGGAAGGAAGACTCCAGTATTCGAGGGAACACTAGAGAATCAAAGTGCTCATTGGGACGATTTCGTGAAATTCAAGGATTCAGAATTAGCTAAGGAACGGTCGAGAATAAACAAGAAGAATGCTGAAAAATAGGATAAGTTCCATAAGCTGGGGCCAGGTGGCTACGCGGTGGCAATGCCTAAGTGGGATAAGTTTGAGAAAGAGATGGAGAATGCAGGTGTCACTCCAGTTACTAGGAGCTGGCCCCCGAGGTGCAGGACTTGGTTCTATGCGCATGGGGGGAGTTGGACCCGAAGGCAGGCAAAGTTTCGACGAAGGCATGTCTGAACGGAGCCGATGATGCGATACTTGTTGCAATAGAAGAGGCTCGATCGGGGGTGTTCCAGCCCAACAGAGAGAACGACGAGCTTACGCGTGCCCTGGGAAATCCTGAACACCCGGGAAGAACACAAGGCAAGGGCGCTATTCTGTGGTATGAGGGGTTTTCGGACTGGAACGCCGACTACAGAACCCGTGCGAGAAAGAAGATTGCGGAGGAGAAGAAGAGGAAGATGGAGGAGGAGCAGAGGAAGCTGGACTATGAACGCCTTCAAGGCCTAGAATCAAAGCACGCGGACTTGGCAGTCAAATTCCAGCGGCACCAGGAGCAGATCGACTCACTTAGCCAGCAAAGGGCGTCTCAGCAGCTGCAGCAGATAGCGGATGATCCAGCATTGGATAGCACCGCCCCATCCATGCCGAGAAGCAGCGTGGGTTCCACCCCGGGCGACGCAATGCTGGATAGATACCCCATGGATGACATCATGGAGAACACTAACTGTGAGCTACACTTCAAAATGAAGAACATATCCATGAAGGTGGCGGACGCCGTTGCTTATACAAATCCCCCCGAGGCAACCTTCCATTGCAACCCGATTCCAGCGGGCTATGCTCGTGTCTTGGTTGATGAGGTGGTGGACCCATATTCGGGGCTACAGCTTGACATTCCTGGAGGTGACGAGGAGCACACATTGGGAGAGGCCATACATCGTGTCATCCTATGGAGAAAGGATTGCATCGTCTTTTGAAGGCCACCGACACCACGTCACCCGACTCCTCGTCGAAGTCCGCCACCGAGTCAGCAGACTCCCGCTCCTCCAAGTCCACCAACGCGTGAGGCCACTCCTCCTCCTCCAAGTCCGGCAAAGTGTCAGGCCACTCCTCCTCCAAGTCCGACACAGCGTCAGACGTCCACTCCTCCTCCAAGTCCGGCACAACTTCAGGCCACTCTTCCTCCAAGTACGGCACAGCTTCAGGCCACTCCTCCTCGTCCAACTCAGCCACGTCAGCCGTCTCCACCGCCTCAGCAATCGCAGAAGAGACACCCCGCAGCTATGGTGCGTAGTGGTACGGCTCGAGGTAGTACAGGAAGTACAGGCGGAGTCAAGCGATATAAATATGGTCCAAGCATCACTCCTCTTCCTCAGAGGGCTTACGACAAGACCGAGGAGGAAAACAATGCCATAGTGCGGGCAGAATTGGACGCCCATTTTGCACCGAAACCGCCACCGCCGCCAAGGGAGAAAGTGCCTGAGGAAAAGATTGACCACTTCATTCGTATGGCTCAACCACCAGCTCCCAAGCCTGTTGACACAGACTATGAGTGCCACATCAGGAAGTTAAATCGAGCACGTCTACAGAAGGAGGCGAGCTCGAGCAAACAACAAGCAGCTGTCAAAAAATGCGGGAAAATCATTGCCCAGCTGGGAGAACAGGCGGCGCAATAGATCCCCCCGCTTGTTGTGCCAACAACACGTGACAGTACGCACGCCCAATATTATTGTGGGCAAACAATTTACGTTCCCGAGGTGGGCGATGTGGTAATAACCCAGGAGCATATAATGCAGGCTGAAATTCTCAACATCACTGTTGGACAACTCCTCGAGATCGAGCCCATGCCTGTGCTTAAAGAGGAGGAAATAAAACAGAAATATGTCCGGGGCGAACCTTTGGTCAAGCCAGAAGAGATCAAGAAGCTCCCAACGAGAATGTATGAATTGCATCAATGGTACATGGACATTACCAAGAGATCCAATCGAGAGTCCCTCATGGTGCAAGTCAAGAAGGATCATTACTACCATCAGAAAGCTGTGACCGTTGAGTATTCTGAACTGTTTCTGTTATACAATCAAGACGCACTCGACAAATCTATCATCAGTTGCTATTGTCTGTAAGTGATTTCTTTCTGTAATTTAAGTCTCAAGCTAGCTGTAGTGATCCTTTTGATCAATCATTACCTGTAATTATCCTCACTATATTCTTTTCTGTGGTATTATGCAGGATGAAGATGTATGAAATGAGAAAAGGTGGACGCTATGGCATTGGGTTCATTGACCCAAACACCGTTAATGAATACACATGGAAAATAAATCCACATCATGAAAAGCAAGTAGAGGGACAGCATGCTAGAGTTCTTGAAGCGCCTCAAATACAATGAAGATATACTACTTCCTTACAACTTCCAGTGAGTCACACTGTCTTGTACTACAAATTCTCTGTTTTTGCCTACTAGCTAGCTACATGTTTTTGCTTACACATATGCCCGCTTAATTAAGACATGCAAACATGTGTGTATGCAGATTTCACTAGATCTTGTGTATCATTAAAGTTGACGCCGGAACAGTTGAAATACCGGACTCACTACTCAAAGCAAATATTGACTATAACATCTTGTTTGGGATAGTCAACAGGTAATTTCAATCATTATTAACTATATATCTCGGCCTATTTAGTTCATCATTTCATGATATGAACTATTTAATAACCCCTTTATTCATTTTCTTTGTCGGCGGGCAGGGCTTGGGCAAGGTTCATCAGCGTCACGGAAGGCGAATGGAAACAAAAGCTGAAATGATTTCGACCCAAGGTAAGTAATTAAGTAGTACTAGCTAGCTAGCTAGCTGCCATCTCTTTAATTATCATGCTTGATTAATTATTATCTGATCAAATTCCATTCTCGTAAAGGCCCTGAAGCAGGCGCAGGGGACTGATCTATGTGCATTCTGCGTTTGCGAGAACATTCGCATGATGGCGTCCGAAAGGAGCAGATCTCAAAGACAGAAATGGGTACGCTTGTCAGAACACTATTCACAATTTTTACACCATTATCGATATCTAGTCACACAACTAATACACATGCATATTGATCTCCTTCTTAACAGTTCAAAGAGGTGCGGGACAAGCTCCTAGAAACGGAGCGCATAGAAGCACTTCAAGAGGAAATAGCGGGATTTTTGCTCGACCAGGTCATAAATCCAAAGGGAGAATACTATTACCCGCTACCGCCCCCATGAACCACTTTCAATTGTCATCGTGCTCCGAAGGCACCAATTAGGCTAATGCCACTGGCTCCGAAGGCAACATGCATATGTAGGAGAAATTGTATATAGCTATACATGTGTGTATGTGTGAATTAATATGGTGGTTTGTGAGACATTGATGATATATATATATGATTGGTTCTACTAGAAATTCTATTTATATATATATATATATATATATATATATATATATGCATAACGTGTACAATGTGTAGTATCGTAAAATACCAGCAAACGAAAAAGAATTAAAATGGAAAACACAAAATTAAAAAAAAAGAAATCATAAAACCAAAAACCCCCCAAACCTTTTAGTACCGGTTGGTGTTACCAACCGGTACTAAAGGGCTTCCGGCCCCCGGAGCTGGCTCGTGCCACGTGGTTGCCCTTTAGCACCGGTTCGTGCTGAACCGGTACTAAGGGGGGGGGGGGCTTTAGTGCCCACACTTTAGTGCCGGTTATGGAACCGGCACTAAAGGGCCTTACGAACCGGTGCTATTGCCCGGTTCTGCACTAGTGCACGTAAAAATCCGTGTCTCTCGTGTCTCGTTTTATCTCGTTATTATCTAACATTAATCACCGTTGTGGTTTTGTGCATAGGTAAGAACGATTCTTGCTAGAAGCCCGTAGCAACCACGTAAAACTTGCAACAACAAAGTATACCAAGAGGGGGGGGGATGAAATACACAAACAGAGCAGAAAATATCAGAGTGATTTGTGCTTCGTGCCTGGAGCTTTTCTAAGATTGCAGCATCTTGGTTTGGATAGCTACTTCTCCAAATTGCAATGAAGATACACACATGTATTTTGAGCGTGAAGTCTATCTATTACAGGTTATCACATAAACATCTTTTTTGATTTCTGCTTCAAACTGAACTATTATATCTGGAAAACATTTATGTATGATATCTCAACAACTCAACTGGAAGGGATACAAAATGTCTTGAAGAAATGTTTGGGGAGTATAGGTGAGTAGAAAATTACTAAACGCGCTAAGCAATGCCCTCTTGAATTACTTTTGTTTTGTTTTCGAGTTCTGCCCTCCATTAAACTGGCCAAGAGGTATATCTTAGTACTATTGAGTTGCTGGCATGCAGTTTTTTTTCACAGTAGCAATGCCATGCGAACGTCCTTTTTCTGCTACAGTACAACACAATTACATCTTGACTCTGACTGAACCTCGTCATTATTGTTTACATGACAGCATAGATGTTGCTCAGTTGCCAATTTGTTACCTGTCAAGATTTTCACATGTTGTAGTTGGTGACAGGGGATATAAAACATGTGGATATTGTTATATTTTGTAGCTGGTGGCAGGGGATATGATGAACTGACCAATTGTTTTCATGCATCTTCTATCACCCGGAGTTCTTATTACAGTTACATGATCATGTGACAGCATGGCATCGGACAGCACGGCCTTCACCTTAATGCACCCCAAAGGTGATCATCGCTGAAGCACGCCAAGGGTGAGCCATAACCATACCGTTGACCCCGGGGTGAGGACAAATTGTATAGTATCATGTTTTTCAGTTAAAAACCTGAAAACATAAAGACATATCTAACACAGTATGTAAAATTTGTAAAGCTCATAAGAAAATAGCTGAGATCAGGTTAGGTAAGCACGTTCTTGGAAGCGATGTATTTTCTCACTTACGAGAATTACCAGTTGCATATATAATATACTGTAGTAGCCTATATTCATGCACTCTCATTTTTGCTGAACAATTCATGATAAATACTGGATTTTTTTAAAGGAAGCCACTTCAACTTAGTTTGAGCTCTCATGTTGTCCAATGAATCAGCAAGTATGTTTTCTGTGGCTTTTATAAATTGGCACAATGTTTCTGATTTCCAACCTAACAAAAAAATATGTTTGGTCCAATCAGTTTTTTCACCCAATTATGTAATCGGCTCAGGTGACAATAGTATCTTCATTGTTCTTCTCATGACCATTTCCTTTCTCAGATTGCTGGTCTATGGTCTTCTTCTTCCTCCTGATTTCAATGATGACTCGAATCCCTCTAGGAGTTGAGTGAGGTAATCTGTTTTGTTTTTATGCCAAGAGGTATGAACTAGAAGGATCGGTTGATATGTTGTTCATGGCCATTGTAATCAACACACATCACTCTAGCGTTGGAGCAATTTCGAGTCTTTTCGTGGCAGCGAAGACGACGGAAGCTACCATTCCAAGGTGGCAATGAAGCGGTGCAGAACTAAAGAACACATCGGCGGCTGGTAAAGCTTGAAGCTCCATGCATCAAATTTTCTGTATGCTGAAGTTCTTTCTTGGCACGGGGGTAGCATGTTTTGAATTTACTTGTTGTTTAGCTATGTTTCAATATATGAACGGTTATCCTTAGTAAATCATGCTTTTAGCACTTTATTTTTAGTTCTTGCACATCTCGTTGTTGCCCTGTTTTGGGCTATAAAATGTATCAATGCCACATCTTGGTCTCATTTTTCAGGAGGAACTGGGCTGTGGCCTTTTGCTCCAATAAGAAGCGGGTGATAGTGAAAACTTGTCACTCTATGCATAAAAACCATATTCTGTCAAGTTCAATACACATTCTTGATTAGAACAATTTGGTGTCAATAATTGTTTTCTCCGGTGGCAATGTTGGTTGTATCCATGCAATATTAATCAAATATTTATATTTCAACTAGATTTTTTATTAGGTTTTAGATGGTTTTCCCAGTACCTCAAACATTTCGAATGTTATCTCTTTAGGTTCTCGTATTTAGCTCACGGCTCCAACTTTCGTTGAAGGGAAACTCAACGTTCCAACTTGATATGCCCTCTCTTTCATTTGGTTTATTGGAGCATATAATTGGTAAATTTGGTGACCTAAAAGCTGTTTTAGGTATATCGGATAGAAAGTGAGGAGAATAAATTTGTACGCAAGGTTCCAACTTGATATGCCCTCTCTTTCATTTGGTTTATTGGAGCATATAATCGGTAAATTTGGTGACCTAAAAGCAGTTTTAGGTTTATCTCTTAAGTGCTTTGGGCAAACATTTCTGTTCATAGCATTATTTTTACATAGCAATGTATGAGGGTGACGACGATGTGCTAGAGCCCAGGATGAAGGGTGGGTCCAGTATGGAACCAGGACGTGCTATCACTAAGATAGGAAGGCGGTCGCCGCCCTTGTTTTTTGCTGCTGGCCTGCCATGGTGGTGTTGATCACTAGCTCACTAAGAACACGAGTTAGTGGATATTGTGATAAGAGTAAGGGTTGAGAGTGAGCGGGATGGGGATTGGGGTTCGTCTGTTCAGTTACGGTTGTCTAAGTGCAATAATTTTCCTACTTTAGAAAATGTGACAAATTGCATTTCATTAGAGATGGCTTTGCGGTAAATTGCATGAGCGGGCGGTTCATATTCTTTTTCATCAAGTCATGTAATTTTTTTTGGTTAGGATAAAAGGGTAAATGCATTGGTTGGTTGCTTTAAGAGTTAATGACGGACACGGTGGTGTATCAATTGCATGCCCAACAACGAACATAAATTTTTTGCTTCCTGGTATGCAAGACATTCAACTGTATGTTACAACGTGACAATGGCCCAGGAGACATCAGGTCTGCCTTGTTGGCTTGTGAGGTGTCATGGGCGGCATACGCCTTGTCCCCCTTGATGGTGGTGGAGGATCGACACGAACTCGGTGAGAGGGGATCAAGGCGTAGAGCGGGACGATTGGCAGGGGACTCCTCCTTGGCAGTTCGTGGGGAAGTACGGTGTGAAGGCAAGAGGGCGCCATGGCAAAGGTGAGGTGGGCGTCATCCAGTTTTAAAGAAGAGGGATCCAATGAGAAATATCCCACTACAACGGGAAACAGAGCGGGAAGGGGAGGGTCCGGCAGAAAAAATAAAAGAAAAGAAAAGAAGGGTTGGCACGGGGTGGTGTTTTTCTTGGACCGTGTGTTGGAAATAGTATGGCGAATAATCTGGGCAACCAAATTTCTACACCATAAATGGAATGGTTTTGGGGGAGTCTGGACTGTCTAGACGGTTTGATTTTGGGAAGAGCGTTGATCACCCATTTGATGTCCGAACATGCCCAAACAAGAGGGAGAAATGAGGTTCAACCTTAGAGACAATCTTAATTATTTATTTTAATCATTTATATGCATTGTAGCCCGCAGCAACGCACGGGCATTCTAGTAGTAGTAATAGTAGTAGTATTTGAGTAGTTCGTCTTTTAAAAAATGGGGAGTGGAGTGGTGTGAGCACACATGAACCATGTGAGATATTTTTGAGCGGATTGCCTGTGCACCCGCAAAAGAAGCATAAATACTTAGTAGCTAGAAAACAAAATTTTATTTGATAAATCAATAAGAGGTGGACAGTCAGGGCGGTTTTGAGAGCAAACCAATGAGAATGTGGAGAGAGAGAGAGAGATAGAAAGTACATGCATGAAGTTGGACCAGGACGACAGAACCTTACGTTTTTTTGTTACCAACGAAAACACAAATTTATTTGATAATTTAATAAGAGGTGGGGTAGTTGTGGTGGGTTTCAGAGAGATAATAGGGGAAAAAAGAGAGGGAGAATATACCACTAGTAGAGGATCTGCCATTAGTCCTGGTTCGTGAGGGCCTTTAGTCCCGATTCACCAACTGGGACTAATAAGTCGGGACTAAAGGCTCCCACCCATTAGCCCCGTTTGAACATGATCCAGGACTCAATCCCTTCCATGTGGCCGGTAGCGCGCGCCGGGGGCTGGGGCCCTTCAATCCTGGTTGGTGACATCAACCGGAACTAGAGGTTTAGGGTTTTATTTTATTTTGTGTTTTTCATTTAATTATTTTTCATTTTTGTTTTTTAGGGTTTATGGTTTAGTGATTCACATGACAACACCTCCACTGCTACTACATATTGTACATGTCATACATATATAATAGAATTTCTCGTAGAACTAATCATATATCGAAGAATTAATTTTTTTTTTAGGGTAATATCGAAGAATTAAATGGGTTGGAATTCCATCTAGAGGGGCTCGCTTCACATCCAAGTCCAGTCAGAACCACGTGGATTTCCCATTTTGGACGTGGAATTGGGCTCCTAACCCAAATGCCGGTTTGACCGCCTGCATCCCATTCCAGAAGGTCGATCCGCGCTCAGTGGACCCAAAGAAGTGTCCTTCTGGAATATTTGGCTTTAAGTAAGCCTACCCAAAGGCTCAAATCATTGTGAGAAAGTTTCCAAATCCACTTGGTGAGAAGGGCTACCTCCATCAGTTTTGAATTAAGAATGCCAGGGTTTTCTACACTTCTACTCTTTAGGCAGGCGCACGTCCAACAAATTTGATAGAAACCCTGTTACAGATGAAAAGAAATAAACTGAACCTCCATCGACCAATCAAATTTTCAGCTGATCACAGAATCGCAGAAAATAATGAAGGTTCGGACAAGATGGAATACAGAATACAAAAGTATACAACAAGCTTGATCTTAACACAGTAGTATTTCTACATCAGGCTTAATAAGGTTAAGACCTATAATACTAGTTCCTCTCGTTGTTGAAATTAATACTCATCTCCCTCCTGCAACAACTCTTTTTGACGTTCACAGTACTTCCTCATATCGTCTGCAAACTGCGCGTCACTCCTAAAATCGAACATTAAATCCACGTTGAGCATTCCGTCCGTGTGCCGCGTTCCATAGCTGGTAATATCATGATTACTCTTAATAAAGTCTGCTGAATCTGGATACACAATCTTCCTCGCTGTTCCTTTTCCATAGTAGCAGCGGCCTGTCACCAAAACCAAAGTCAAATGCTTGGCAAACCATGTCTATCTGGATTGGTTTCACTCACCAGACCATTGGTGTGCAATAGAAAACCATGACAATAGTACTGAACAACAGTTCTTGACAAGAAAAAAGAAGTTAGAAGTACACTTTGGATCGTAGAGAAAGCGCATCCTAAAATAACCTTAAGATGTTAATCTTTTTTACACACGATCAACAGCAAGAGCACATAAATGTTTAATTTATGTCAGAATTGCTGCATTGAAGCCGTACTAAGCTATAATATATCCTATGCACATGATATGTACCCGGATTCAGAGGTGTATATAAATGTTGTAGTTTTGTACTCCCTCCATCCCATAATGTAAGACGTTTTTTGATTCTACTGTAGTGTCAAAAAAACGTCTTACATTATGGGACGGAGGGAGTACATGAGTATGAGGACATGGCTGTTTCAGCGGACTAAATGGGACCTGAGATTGGTGCGGATAGGTCCTTCGCTTGTTTTCTGTTCCATATTTTTGTGGCTTCTATTGCATGAAGGAGTTTAGATTACAGATTCAACTCATACATCCCCATCCCGGCAGAACTGTAAACTGGGTTGCAAATCCAGAAGAATACACATTTTAAATGGGGTAGCTATCGAAGGGTGACTTTCTGGGTACTTAAAAGGGAGCAATATGCATTGCAATTTGGGTTCAGATACTAAGCTTGTTGACCTGCTGCTAAGGTCATCTGATCTGGTGAAACATAGTAGGCAGACAGTGAGGGGTAGGAGATTCCTGCTGTCGTCAACGAGAGGCATGCTGAGAGATGAGGATATGCCTGCAGAAAACAAGGGAGAGGAGGAGATGCTTGCTGATATGGATAAGGGGCCAGAATGGAGAAAAGAACTTGAATATGGCCAAACAATTGCAGGGCCATCGTGTTTGCCACAATTAAAAACCTCTCAATGGACTCTTCAGTTTACTTATAAATTGATTATTCACGAGATGGTGTATTTCATGCTTCTAAAATTCATAATGTTGACCCCAAAACCTGAATGGCCATAAACTAAGTATTACAAATAAACGCTGATTTGCCCTCGTCGTCGATTCACAAGTTTGTTGAAAATCGGTGCATACATAGCCGTTAAGTTGATGTATCATCTCATATATGGAAAAACAGTGGACGAATTAAATTTCGAGGAGCATAATACTGAATAATGAAACGTCACTGAATGTACTCGGTGCCCCTATATAAGTTATTCTTTATGAGAGCTATCTCTATGGTTGGATGAAACAAACATGCATCGTACGAATTAAAGACGAAAAGTCCTTAATGGAAATCAAAAGGATCTTCAATGAAACACAGAAACAAGGGCGGGGGCAGTTCCCTCTAATGTTTTAAACCTGAATGGCTGCTCACCAGCTTCCCCTTCAGTTCTACTTGGAAGGAATGTGGACTTACCAGTATATATCAGGGGTAGAGGACAGCAGAAATTTGGTTTTTCCTGCTCACCAGGATACGCATAATTGAGTTCGGCGAAGAAGAGTTGGTTACGAGCAATCCCTGATTTGGAAGCAGCCACAAAATTAACGTGATAGCACTCCCTGTCTAAGGATTCAGAACCAGCCACCACACCACAGATAACGCTTAGCACATATTGTGGTTCCTAAAACGTAACAAGCAACAGCAAGGTCAAATGAAGCAGCTGATAGTGAGATGTAAAGAATATGTACCAAGTAAACAAGGATGAACAAAAACAAGGCAAACTTTTGAAATTGGTCTTTCTTACCTCATCTTTTCACTTAGAAGGTAAAGAAGGTAAGAGTTACTCAGACCCACCACTTAATGAAACCAATGGTTCAGATCTATTATATACTCTTATCTCTCATGTGAAAAGAGGAGGTAAGACAGTCCATGTTAAAACTGTTGTAAAAACAAAGCCACATACCAAAGGATGCTCAGAGGCATATTTCTGCAGCAGTTGTTCAAGCTTAGAGCAAAAGTGTAATTTCATTCTGTTATAATATGACTTCATTCTCAGCAGAGTCCCCTTAGCCTCCTCGCATAATTCGGCCACCTTGGGAGGTTCGGGATCCAAGGCCATTACTTTTTGTCGGAGGAAGTACTTTATTTGACCAAGCGACTCACGAGGGATCACACCATTGGTGCCGGTGGTCAGCAAGTGTCGTAGGTCATTCAACATATCGGGCGTCAGGGATGCGAGGAATGACCCTAGTGCAGCGTGTTGTGGGTGTCGAGCGGTTGTGGCTGCGGCAACAAACTGCTGCAAGGTGTGCATCTCATGGGATATGTCACAAGATTTGTGGGAGAGGTGCTCCATCACCTGCTGCGTCGAGCAACCAGACTCGAAGTTTCCTCGGACGAGGGTGATGAGGCCTTCCAAGGAACGAACCTCCACGCGAAGCATAGATAGGGTGTCGATGATGTGATACTCTTTGATTTCGGACATGGGTAGCGGGTACACTATGTTGTGCCAAATAGAGTTGACAATGATGTTGGAGACAGGATCCATAGGGCCATAGCAGTGGCCAGCCCACAATATGTCGCGGATGAGCCCCGTAGAGGGCGGTAACATGGTGAACACTTTGAGATAGAAAGCGTGGATTGCACTGTGAAGCCTCATCCTGAGAGACTCGGTGTACTCACATGTATCGCCACTGCAGCTCTCTACCAAACCGCGGCTTCGAGCGGTTCTCGCGGCCTTTGCTAAAAAGGTTGATATCATGGACCTCTTGTCTTGAGGATCAGACCGCAGGGACGCAAAGAGGTCCCCATGACGCTCGACCTTGATGCTGACAACATCGAATCCATCCACGGAGCTCGTGCTATTGCAAATCTCAAGCTTCCCTTCATCGGGCTTGAGTTTCCGGCAATACACGACGACCTCTCTTTCTCCTGGCAGCTGTTTCACTTGGAGGTCAAGGAGGGCACTGCACTGGTACCGCAGTAGATCCACGAGGGTGTTGACGTCGTCGACAGTGAGCTTTGGCCCTCCTGGCCTGAGAAACGGGGCGGCGGCGTGGAGCCGCTCTAGTGGAACTGGCGTCGTGTGGAGCCGCACCAGGGCGTCGGGCGCTGGGTGCGATGCACAGGTTGCGGCGCACATGAGGGCGGCTCGCGTCCTTTCAGTGGTTGGGTCAGGGAGCTGAAGCTCAGCAACGTATAGATCGTGATCGACGAGCAGGACGGCCAGGGCCAGGTCAGCGCCCGCCCAGTGGAGGTACCGGGTGGCCTGTTCTTCACTGAGGCATCCAAAGTATCTCACCATGAACCTGCGGAGAGCCAGGTAGGATGGCGCGGCATCTCTGGGCCAGGTATCCCTGCGGCATGTTGGCCCAATGTGGCTGGACCAGCTATCCGTTGGCCGCGCCGCACCAGCCAACCTCTTGGACCTCCTCCTCCTCTTACAGTCATGCGGAAGCGGTGGGTTTGCCCGGAAGTCCTGCGGGAGGTGGGCGATGGTGTTGAGGATGATGTTGGTGACGGGGTCCATGAGGCCGAGACAGAGGCCGTATTTGCCCATGGATGAGATCAGTTCGTCGGCGGCTTCGGCTGGCATGTCGTCGACGGGCAGCCGGTCGCACGCCTCCTCGTATAAGTCAGGGATGGACGCGAGGAGATCGCGTTTGAAACAGAAGCTAGGGGGTTGGTCGCAGTTGCCGCTGTAGAGGCAGGAGAAGAGCCCCCTGCGGTCGGGACCCGGCGGCTGGACCTTGTTGGGCGGCATCACGTCTGCTGCGACTGCGATCGAATGAGGCGGCGATTCCGCCGGCGGCAGGATCTATTAATGCGGCGGTTCGGCCGGCAGCAGCATCGATTAGGGTTGCTGACTCGGTTCGGTCGCCGTCAGGGTCTGTGGGAGGAAGACGACGATCGATGGGTACGTTACGTACGCATATGTATGCATGCGGCTGTAGCGTTAACAGCAGACGGGACACACCCGCGCGTCTGATATGTATGGGCCAACCCGCGATTCAGATCCTCAAGTCGCTGGCCCATATTCCTTGCCGACGCAGCACCTGCCAAGATATGTGCATTTTTTCATCTAAAAAAAAGATATGTGCACTTTTATAATACTAGTAAGCTTGCACGTGCAACGCAGGTCTTAACTCCATCACATAATTATGATTATTAACACAGTTGTTTGATTCTACATAGTTTTTCATCTGCATTTGTTTCACCAAAAAATAGTATTTGTTTGGGTGAAAGAAAAATTAAATCGCATGGAAGGTGTAAATAATACTCCCTCCATTCACCAATATAAGATGTTTTGAATATATCAATATGAACTACATATGGACTAAAATGAATGAATAAACACACTAAAATGTGTCTTATTCTTTCGATTTAGAGAAAAGTTAGAATCGAAAATGCAATTCGGCTCCCAGGTCCAGATGCTCTTGCAATCTAGACCACACAGGTGCCTCATGATTTGGGCATGGCTTGGTATTCGATTCGTATTTCTATTATAAAAACAGTACATGATGCCCACACAACAGTATCACTCAATGTGCGCGCTTCCTTCCTGACGCCATCGCTGCTACAGACATTGGGACAAACGGAGCCGCCCGTGGTACTCTAGCTGCCCCCACCACCTCCATCGACACCTTACGTCCCATGACTAATGATTTTTTAATTCAAACTAGTAGATGTCACATACAGATAGACCAAGTACAAGTTTTACACATGAACCCCCTAAAATGTATCGGGCGTCTTCTAAAACTTCACAACAGGAGTCCATGGGTAGAGGTTTTATTTTTTACATGCACAACCAACACATGGCAAGATTTGTCACCGACACAGGAAAAAAAGTCGGAAAGACATCACTGGGGAAAATAAAATGCTAGAAAAACGTTGGTTGTCAGGTTCTCAGTCTATCTACGAAGGTGCGTTTTGCAGCTTAACAGCATCAGGCATTTTGGGGTAATCTCACATAATTAAACATTAGTCCAAACGCACGTTGGCTACTACACTGCAATAATAACAAGTAATTTAGAGATAGTTCCTCCCAACGATGAACACACTAAGCGTCCAGCAAAATACACGGAGGCGCGAACACAAAATACACGCAGTTAATTTCTAATTCTAGCCAACTGGTCCATTGACTCGATTTAGCGTCTAGTAGATGAAGCGGATGTGGATGCATACCATATAGAATGCTTCATTGTCAGCACTCCAAGCCAAGCCTGATGTGAGGACGTTGGAGCTCGGCCAACTGATGGATGGAGCTATCTTCTTCCTCCTGCCACCACTGTTGTGCCACTCTCCTCTCCCAACCATCCGCAGAAAACTTCCTTCATACATTTTGTCTTCCCGACATTAAGCCTACTTTTCTCATAATATTCTAATGGCGAAACCATGCTTCCATGAATAAAGATTGTAAAAACCATAGGTTTCTTACATAGAGTCTAGTGTTAGCCCAATAGCACCGTGCTCACCCAACTAATCTGTATATCCCTAAATCATTTGCTCCAGTGCACCAATTCTTCCAAGACATAGTGTCCGGTCCTGTAATTTCAGCGGAGCGGAGAGTGTCGAGCCTGCTGGGACAGGGTGTCCTGTAATTTCAGCGGAGCGGAGAGTGTGCCGAGCCCGCTGGGACAGGGTGTCCTGTAATTTCAGTGCAGCGGAGAGTTAGCATACTCCATAAAATGTACTGTATAAACTTAATCAAGCTCTACAATGACATGACGAAATCGTGTGTTTCTAATCTACGTCATATTTTACTCCGAAAATTTAGTCAACAATTAGCATACATGTTCACACACTGTCCATGACCTACAATCTAATTTTAAATGATGAATATTCTAACTCTGTTGGATCGATGACCTCTTACTGTAACTCTGAAAATTCCATGAGCAGTGACACACTTCGTCAGACATCGTGTGTAAACTAAGGAATCTTCAGTCAATGGTTCTACTGCTTCATGCCCGATGGATGACTCTTTACTGAAACATTGAAAACTATGTGTGCACTTGCCATAGATGTGTTTACCACAAAAAACAAGCAAAATGGCATGTCTTACCTGATACCAAAACCATGCTCCCACGAATAAAGGTTGCAAAAATCATATGCATCCCCCAAGGAGTCGAATGTTAAGCCAATAGCAGGCTCAACTACATGGTCCCCCAATTTATCTGCATGCCCTCAAATTGTCTCGTCCAGCGCGCCTAATCTTTCTGGGCATGGGGCTCTATCCGTTGGCTGATTCCCGACTCTTACTCTGCAACAACATGAAGCAAAATTCTTATATATGAAATACCAATCATTTTTTGTACATCTATCTAGTTTTTTTTTGTAACAAGAAACTAATTCAGGGGAAATGCAAGATCCAACACATGGCAGTACAACTACAACACTCATATCCATCACAACATTTCCAGTTCTATTTACTTTTTCATAGTGCGGGCAACCAAAACAAAAAAGCTGGGCTACTCTGACAATGCCTCATGGGATCATATGAAACTACAATAACCAAGACATCATTACAACTTTGGTTTTCCTACAGACCATTTACCTCCTATAAGTAAATGCCTATTACCTCTAAGTCCACCCAGGGGCTTGCGGATCCACCTTGCAAGTAGTAGATTGAGCAGACCCTCCATAACTAGATCTTGAATCACAGCCTCTTGGTGTTCATCAATATGTGCTTTGGTCGTCGGCTTGGTCAATTGCATCTGCGATGTCACCCTCGCTCTCACTGAAACCGGACATGGTGGCGCCACCGGTAGCTACAGTCCTCTCCTTGATGCACACAACACCACGTACGAACTGCCCAGATGAGCCATGCGCAAATCCGGCGACAACAGCCCCACAAGATCCATTGGCGGATTCCTCTTCGCCACCAATCAAATCCATTAGGGCCACCACGCTAGCCGCCTCATCCGGGAAGATGGGCAACCTGCACGCGTTGAACTAAAACTCTAAGGTCTCTCTGATGCTGGATAGTAAATGGAAGAAGATTTCTTGTCCAAGAAGGGGATTTCTGACCTGTCTACCGGAGAGATGGAGAAATCCATCGCCATGTCTGCGCCGCTGGAAATCGGACACCCGCGCTGTCAACACTCGTCCTTGAGCACACCGCTGAAACACCCTCCGGGAGCTAAAACGCCTTTCCCTGTTGTTTTATGATCACTACTTGTGAAAGAAGATCATACTCTGTTTCTTCAAACCAATTCCAATAATAATCAATAGACATGTATTTCTCTAGGAAGAAAAGCAATACACATGAGTGCCTCAAGTTCAAGGGCCAAACTGTTCTAGAAAATATCATAGCATATATCATACTTTTTATAAATCTGTACTAAAAGGGGATGCACGTACACTTATATTGGCTTGATCACCTATAAAATCATATCTTACTACTGGACATTGGTACTCTCAGATGCTTCTCATTAAACATCATGCAATTTATGAATTACCACTGCCCTAGGCACTCCATAGTCCAGCTATCTTGCTTGTGACGATCTTATATGTGCTCAGCATATCATCCTAATATATAGCTACAGGATCGCGAAGTAAAAGCAGAGAGAAAGATTATAGGGAAGAAAGGGTGAACAAAAATTAGCTAGTGCGCGCGGGCTAGCAGCTCATATGCTGATCAGTGAGCAACGTTTCGGAATTAAGATCAGTGACGACGGAGAATATTCATATACCTCTTGTGTTCCTACAGACCTAATGTACAAGCCATGCTACTATCTTCCTCTAGACAAGCATCATTTCGGAACCTTTAGTGACATGAAATGTTTGACAGAAAGCTTAATTAATGGAATTTCATTGTACCTATTTTCTTATAACTTGCCAAACCTCAACGGATAGGGATCATAGAATTATAAACAATTATACCGAACATACATCTGTATAACCATGTGTTTAATTGATTAAAAATCTGCAAGAAATTCAGCAAAACGTGCATTCTTTTGCATGGAACTTAGTCTGGCAAAGATACACAGAGGTAATTGCCTAAAATATTTATAGAACCTTATTCGACGGATACCGACAGCTTGAGCCAATTAAATCACTTATGACAATACAAAATATGATGAAATCGATCTATATGTAACCTCTCAATGAGTGAAGTAAAACGCAAGAACAAAGTGATTTCAGGTAACCAATGAGAACATATGCCATTGAAATAAAGTCGCTGAAGTGTTACTTCAATTGGAAAAAGGACCATCTTTTATGATTCAAATACCCCACCTAGAGCTCCTTTGGTAACTTCTGAATCAGTTAACATTTATAACAAGTGGCAGAAAAGCTTATTCCAGTGAGCAAAATATATATGCATATCTAATTCTACTGCCTATGCACAACACCATAGGATAATAAGAATATCAAAGAAAATGATGTGCCTTATCCAGGTCAGTAACCTTCAGGGACTGAGAAGTAGGCTTGATTTTCATGGATTGTTTCTTTAGATAGATGGGTTCTAATCGTTAACATCTATATTCAACATTTCACCAGCGTTAATTTCCTTTTCAGTTCCATTAAAGATGCGTGGCAGCTGAGTGCGCTACACACTCCACAGGCCCAAACTGTTGAGAGGGAGACAAGTAAATAAATCAGGGGGCAGGGGACATGGGTTCGGACAGACGGATTTAAGGAGGCAGCCAAAGTTGGAGGCCGCCATTGTGTAGTTTCTTTGGAGGACGCCAAGGTCGCATGCATCCCCAGCTCTACAGTGCTCAACTCTGGCCAACAGCTCTAAAGTACATTTACTACGCAGCCAATAGCTGGCGTCCTGTCCATGTCGCGCACGCCGCGGCAGCATGGATGAGAGTAGTATTCCTAGCACTACAAGGGAAGCACGCATGTGCACAACCGCACAAGTGGGGTAGGGTAGAATGATTTGCTTCAAAACTTGGTCTCATGCGCTCGTTCAATTTCCCCACGCTCATGCTGGCTCGTCGCTCGACTACTTCCGTGCTGTTGTTGAATCCGAATTGAATTATCGAATCCGAATTGAGAGAGAGGGAGTACTTCTAATTATCTCTAGGCATAATAAATTGTCTACCTAATTAACTAATTGCATTAATGACTCGATTTTCAAATTGATTCAGTGCGAAAAAATTCCTATTTAAATGGACCTAATTAATTGCATGCGTAGTTAATCTCTAACTAATTAATTGCATTAATGGTTTGATTTCCAATTTGATTATGTGCTCAATTTTCATAATATTTTCGCGTGAATGGCTGCTACAAATGAAGAGGACAACTACCGAGTATTGTTGGATGCATTTCCCTAACGATTTTCTTGACATTTAAATGATCACACTTGATTTGAGAATTTAGCCTGTCTGGCTCTCTGTATGACTTAAAAGAAACATAATTTGACAACATTCGCATAAGACTGTATGTGGTGGCCCAACGACCCGCCTTTCGCCACAGCCATCCTCGACACCGTGATCCACACCCTGGCATTCTCGAGAATCGCGCCGGCGTCTTACATGGTGTACACGCGGATGCGCTCATAAGAAAAAAGATATGTTATTTTTGTTGTATTAGGAAACTTGTGATTACCAATTAATAGTAGAGATAATGATAATAATAAATGGCATAGCGCGCGGGAGTAGTGATTTGTTATGTGGGAATATATGATTTTGTATTGGAAGGTTATCAAAAAAATCTTATATCCGTCTTTTAGGAAGGTGATCTCACATAGATGATGTGATTTCTCAATTCTTAGTTACCTGTTATTTATGTAATTGAATTGAATCAGCATTTGCCAAAGCAAGCACGAAACAAGATCCCCCTTAGGCCTCGCTTGGATTGTCGTATTTCTATCTATTGGATACACTTGTAAAAAGATCGTTTCCGGCCGGAAACACTCTAATCCGGTAAGATACATTTGTAAAATTGATACACCCATATTAACTTACAGTCAATCCAAGCGCAACCTTAATGGGATTTGGTTTTTTAACGGAAGGGAGAAAAACCAGCGGAAGGAATGGTGAGAGGTGAGACGAAATAAAACCGGACGAAAAAAGACCGTACCAGGCTACCAACTCCTTCATTAGGAGTAGGAGTAGAGATGCGTTCGGTTCAATCACTTCGCTCGAGACAGACGAGAGTCGATCGGGAGAGAGAAGAGTTGCGCTTCGCTCAGGATTTATTCCACAGGGTGCCAGAGGATGATTTCTTCCGCGTGGATTTGGAGACGTTTGGGGCCGGGAAAGGCCACACGGGGCTTAAACGAACGCAGAAAGGTGGATGGGGCAGGTTTGTTCCCCAGCGAGGGTAATCCGCGTGGATCACCGTGGATTAGCCTCAAAACCACGTGGGGCGGGCGTAACCAAACGAGGCGTAAATTTGGTTGAGATCCTCTACAGTACTATCCTAACCCTTGTGCAAAACAGTGTACATTTAGAGTACAACAGTTTTGGCAACGTTTTCTCGCGGTGTAGTTGTCCAGCACAAATCGTATGCTGCTCCCCCCCATTGTCGGATTGTCCATGGATGCATGACACCAACAAGCCTAGCTAACCTGTAAATCATGACACCAACAGCAAGCCAGAGTGGTGGGAAGAAAACAAAACTCAGGAAGAAATTTGCTGGTCACCGTGCTCAACGGGAAACCATGCACATTGAAACCAGCATGGGACACGTCCTGTACGGGGTCTATAATCCGAAACTTGCTTTAAAGTAAGCGGGATCAGCGGCCGTGCATGATTTTGGAGGCCTAGAGAAAAACACGCTATCTGCTTTCCTTGCAAATGGGGAGCCTCAAACCAGTGGCGATTTTACACCGCGGCCGCTGTAAAAGGCAGGCCCTTGCCATGGTTTTCAGTACGTAGCTCATAGTAAAAGGACAAAGACGAACAGATGCTACTACACAGGCGTGTTGAATACGCATTAAACATGCATTTTTGCAATAAGTGCTGAACCGGCCGGCACCAGAAAAATGGCAGTCAATGGAGCGGCTCCCTGCCCTGGCAAATCAATGGCCATGTCATGACAATCCGGATTGCATTTTAGGCAAGTTTTCATGCGAGCAGTTCAAAGGTGCATGCTTTTGGTCAGGGGGAAAGTTTCCGGGAACCGCTAGGGATCAGACTACTGATCCCTTGCTTCCCATCAGACCACTCAATAGCCGTAGGATTAGCATCATGATATTTGCCAGATCTGATAGGAGTATAATTGTTAGGTGCTGAGTTATTTCCTTCCTAATTAAGTGCTTCTAGTAATGACTATCACCTATCCTCCCGCTGACCTCTCCACCCTTTCTTAATTACGTGATATTAGTAACTAACTGCTTCCAGAAATTACGTTAGTTGTTTTGGTAAGCTGTGATTGCTTCCAACAAAAAAATAATGCTTCCCACTAACTACGGATTTGCTTCCAACACACATATAAAGAAATTATTTTTTTCTGTTCATGTTCTTTTTTTTTTGCAATGCAAACATGACATGGAAAAATTGTTTTTTTTATCATGGAAACTCATGTCATGGAAACATATTATTTGAAAAAAAATTGTTTCCAAAATAAGGATGCTCCAAAAAATCGTTCCAACCGTATATATTCTTGGTTGAAGCTAGGACGTTTAAACTGAAATGTTGGGTTGTACATGTAATCTGAACGTTTGAAGTGTCATGCAGTAATGATCGAAGCATGCCTGATTGAGAAGCGGCATAGGAAGCATAGTGTGCAACTGTTGGAAGCATGTTTAGTGTCTAATTGGAACTTTGTTCAACTGTGTAGGAAGCATAAATGTTTTGCGAAACCACAACGCCTGGTCATTGTGTAACCGGAGCTACATTTTTGTGGCAGGAAGCAAAATATAGATATGTTGGATACAAAATTAATAAGATGCCGCAACATACATGTGCTTCTAAAAAAGTTGAAATGTCTTTACAATGTTGCATGTACATATTTTCAGCGACCAACTTTCTGATTGATGTATGTTTCCATCAACATTGCTTCCAAATGAGATCATAATTTGCTTCCAAAGAAAACAAACTTTTCTTCCAGAATATATTATTATTTTTGCTTCCATACAACAAGACACAAACATTGAAGCACAATGGGTCGATCCCCTACTAGAACACGAGCACCATACAAAGAGGGAAGTATTCGAGTAGTGGTGTCGATGAGATCAGACCAATGCAGCTGGAGTGTGGTGGTTAGACAGTGCTACAGGAAGACTTGGCATGCCTAATGTCCTCATGCATGGGCAAGGCTAGGTAGGAAGCAATGAATCAGGTATGAAGAAGCAGATAATCCATGTAAGGAAGCATGGATGCTTCATGCCTGCTTTGTCGATGCCGAACGTCCCTCGACGCTCCACTCCGGACGCCATCTCCTCCCTACCTTTGATGACCTCCTCTTCTCCCTAAAAGCAGTGAGTGTCGAGACCAGCGAGCATAAAGGAGCACCGTGGTCGGCACCGTCGTGTGGCCGATGTTGTAGACCTTTAACAGTCGAGCGTGCATTGCCAGCTTGCTCCTATGCCGGTGACGAGAACAACAACCACTAGGATGCTCCACGTTGCACGCCATGGCCACCATCAACCAGCATGTCACGCTCACCGTCCTCTCCCAACCGCTGGAGGATGCATCACGGAGCAGATCGACGAAAGGGTTTGGGCTCGGAGGGACGAGATGGGAAGGAAGCACGGGGGCACAACAGATTGAATCTAGGCCGCGAAATTGGATAGGGCTGGGGTGGCGATGTCAATGGCGAGCTTGAAAGGAGGTGCGCATACAGGCTTAACGATGGATGGGAATGGGAGAACGGAGAAGATGCGAGATTAGGGGGATATATAGATGGACATGTGCGTGCGTGATGTGCGGGTGTGGTTAGCAGCACCGAGAGATATAAAGAATTAGCGTTCTCCACCGTGGGATTGAACCAGAATCAACGGACAACGAGTGGTCTGGCGCTGGCTTCGTATCATACTACTGATAAGAAGTGTTTCCCAAAGTTTCCCAACAGAGCCATTGAGCAGCCAGCGCTTTGAAGACTACTGTACCATGGCTAGAAAAGGCTGGCGCGTCAGTCCGGTTTTCACGCTACACGGAACCAATCTATTGCGTGAGTCTCTAGATAAAGTCGCCCTTTATATATTAATAGATGACAAGTGCATGAATGCAACACATCAGGGTTAGCTCGAAAAAGGTGGTTAACTCAATGACGGTCAATCGCATTGCTGTGCTCCATTTCGTTGTAAGCCATAAAAAAATGTTGCTACACATATAATTAACTTAACCTAGTTATCCCTCCGTTTCAAATTACTCGTCGTGGTTTTAGTTCAAATCCGTTTCAAATTACTCGTCGTGGTTTTAGTTCAAATTTGAACTAAAATCACGACGAGTAATTTAGAACGGAGGGAGTACATACCTAAGACCATCATTTCTTTCTAGCCTAGTAGGAGTAGTACTTAACCAGGAGTGTATGGTCAAGGACATCGGTTCGGACAGACGGATTTAAGGAGGCAGCCATAGTTCAAGGGAGGCGAATGAATGGATAAGCAGTACAGTGGCATGCCATTGTGCAGTTTCTTTCAAGGACGCCAAGGTCGCATGCATGCATCCCCAGCTCTACGGTGCTCAACTCTGGCCAACAGCTCTAAAGTACATTTACTACGCGGCCAAATAGCTGGCTTCCTGTCGATGTCGCGCACGAGGCGGCAGCATGGATGGGATCATGGGCACAAGTGGGGTAGGGTAGAATGAATTGCTTCAAAATTTGGTCTCATGCGCTCATTCAATTTCCAAGCCCACGCTCATGCCGGCTCGTTGCTCGTCTTAAGGTTAGCTCAGTGACGGTCAACTCATGCATGGAGGTTGTCAATGGCATTGCTGCATTTCGCTGTAAGCTATAAAAAAATGTTGGTACACACATATATAATTAACTTAACCTCGTACATATATAATTAAGACCGTCATTTCACTGTAACCTGTTAGATAATAACGAGAATAAACGAGACAGAGAGACACGGATTTTTACGTGGAAACCCTTGCGGGAGAAAACCACGGACGCACGAAGGCGCAATCACTATGAGGAGGAGTATTACAAGCACGAGACGACAGGCCGTCTGAGGTGCGACTACATGGGGTATATAAGAGGGCAATACATGAGAGTCCTTAGAGGACAAGTAAACGAGTTGTACTCGTACGCGTCGACGTCAACGCAAAGGCCCACACCGGTTGTACTACGTCTAGTCCAACACAGTATAATTTGGATCACAATTTAACAATCTCCACCTTGATCCAAATTTCCCTTCAGTAGTCGAAGAAAGTAGATAACTCCATCCAAATCAGTATAAACACCTTGTGCGTCAAAGTCCATAGGACTAGTGAGAAATACCAACTAAGCCTGAGCAAAGCTCAAACTTATTGGTCGGAACTGGCTTTGTCATCATATCAGCAGGATTATCATGAGTACTTATCTTGCATACCTTCAAATCACCTTCAGCAACAACATCTCGAATATAGTGATATCTGACATCAATGTGCTTTGTTCTCTCATGATACATTGGATTCTTTGTAAGATATATAGCACTTTGACTGTCACTAAATACGGTAGGGCAAGATGAGTCTCCACAAAGCTCAGTGTACAAACCTCTCAACCAGATAGCTTCTTTGCATGCCTCAGAAATAGCCATATACTCGGCATCAGTAGTGGAACAAGCCATAATAGACTGCAAAGTTGCTCTCCAACTCACAGCACAACCACCAATGGTGAAAACATAACCTCTGAGTGATCTTCTCTTATCCAAATCACCAGCAAAATCAGAATCAACAAAACCAACAAGTCCATCTCTAGATTTCCCAAACTGTAAATAAGCATTAGAAGTACCACGCAGGTATCTGAAAATCCACTGAACTGCTCTCCAATGCTTTTTTCCAGAATTGGCCATGTATCTACTGACAACACTCAATGCATATGATAAATCATGACGAGAACAAACCATGGCATACATAAGTGAACCAACTGCACTCGAATAGGGAACTCTAGACATGTACTCAATATCTGCATCTGACTTAGGATATAAAGTTGATGATAATTTGAAGTGTGCAGTTAACGGAGTACTTACTGGCTTGGCATTATGCATATTAAAACGACGAAGAACTTTATCAATATATTTCTTCTGATTTGGATACACTTTTCCAGACGGTCTATCTCTGGATATTTCCATGCCAAGAATTTTCTTTGCTGCACCCAAATCCTTCATCTCAAATTCATTACTCAATTGCTTCTTTAGTTCATTAATATCTGTCATACTCCTTGCAGCAATAAGCATATCATCAACATAAAGGAGCAAATAAATAGTTGAACCTTTGACAGTTTTCAAATAAACACAACTATCATAGTTAGACCTTTTGAAACCTTGAGAGAGCATAAAGGTGTAAAATCTCTTGTACCACTATCTCGGGGATTGCTTCAATCCATAAAGAGATTTCTTTAACTTGCAGACAAGCTTTTCTTTTCCAGGAATAACAAAACCTTCAGGTTGTTCCATATAAATATCCTCTTCTAATTCTCCATGTAAAAATGCAGTTTTAACATCCAATTGTTCAAGCTCAAGATCATGCATGGCAACAATACTGAGTAAAGTGCGAATAGAGCTATGCTTCACAACAGGAGAAAAGACTTCGTTATAGTCAATACCTGGAATCTGACTGTAACCTTTAGCAACTAACCTTGCTTTATATCTTGTCTCATCATTAGGAGAAACACCTTCTTTCCTCTTGAAAACCCACTTGCAACGAATAGGTTTCTTCTCTCTAGGAAATCTTACTAAATCCCAAGTGCCATTCTTTTCAAGTGATTCCATCTCATCATGCATAGCGGTCATCCACTTATTACTATCACTAGAAATAATAGCCTCGGAATATGAAGAAGGCTCAGCATTACCTTCAATTTCTTCTGCAACAGATAAAGCAAAAGAAATAATATTGCACTCTTCAATTAACCTGTCAGGTTTGTTAGTACCCCGCCTAACTCTGTCACGTGCAAGATTCCAACTGGGTGGAACAATAGGCTGATTTGGAGTGGGAGTGACATTATCATCATTAACGACGGGTTCATCATGTGCATCAACAATTTCATTACCAGATGTATCACCTGAATCAATAACATGCTCCACCTGAACAGTAGGCTCCTGAACAATAGGCTGCTGTTCACTCTCAACGGGAACATTAGTAGATGAAACATCATGTAACATAGCAGATTCATTAAAGATAATATTTCTGCTAATAACAACCTTCTGGGTTTCAGGATTCCATAATTTAAAACCTTTAACACCAGACTTATAACCAAGAAAGATGCACTTAACAGCCCTAGGCTCCAACTTTCCATTATCAACATGAGCATAAGCAGTGCAACCAAAAACTCTCAACTGTGAATAATCAGTAGGTGAACCAGACCATACCTCAATTGGAGTTTTCTTATTAAGAGCAATAGATGGTGAACGGTTAATGAGATAACAAGCAGTGGAAGCGGCCTCGGCCCAAAAACGTCTATGCAACCCTGCATTGGACAACATGCAACGGGCTTTGGAAATAATGGTCCTGTTCATACGCTCAGCAACACCGTTTTGTTGAGGAGTATAAGGAACGGTGTAATGTCTGACAATGCCTTCAAACTTGCAATAATTCTTAAATTGCTTAGAACAGAATTCCATACCATTATAAGTGCGAAGTATCTTTACCTTCTTTTCAGTTTGTCTTTCAATCATAATCTTCCACTCCTTAAATGCTGAGAATGCTTCATATTTATGCTTCAAGAAATAAGGCCAAAATTATCTCGAATAATCATCAATAATAGTCAGCATATAACTAGCACCACCTAGTGACTTTCTGCGAGATGGTCCCCATAAATCAGAATGCACATAATCAAGAATACCTTCGGTTGTATGAGTTGAAGTGTTGAACTTCACCCTCTTGTGCTTGCCAAAGATACAATGCTCACAAAATTTCAATTTTCTTTGAAACAACTGGAGTAGCGTTACCTGAAACGGTAGAACCTCGAAGGTAATAAAGACCATTGGTCGAACTTAAGTCACCTTTCATCACAACAAGGGAACCTTTGGTGACTTTCAAAACACTATCTCCACCTGAATACTTGTATCCCTTTGCATCAAGGGCACTCATAGAAATAAGATTTCTCTTCATCTTCGGAATATACCGAACATCTGTCAAAGTTCTGATTATGCCATCAAACATCTTGATTCGAATAGAACCTATGCCTTCAATCTTGCATGGTGAATTATCAAAACCCAAAACGGAACCAGCAGAAGTAGTGGAATCAAAAGTATTAAACCAATCTCTATGTGGACACATATGAAAAGTGCATGCAGTGTCAAGTACCCACTCATCATTGGTCTCAGCACATCCAGCAATAACGACAAGAGCATCATCGGAACTATCATCACGAGCAACGTTAGCAGAATTTTCACCTTGTTTGTTACCTTTCCTCTTTTCCTTGTTCTGCAACTTGAAACACTCAGATGTCATGCCCGTCTCTCTTGCAATACCTGCAATATTTCTTGTCTCTGGATTGTGACCGGCCCCTGTAGCCGTTTTACTTTTGCCTCTGTTTCCATTATTGGAGTTCTTCTCCTTTGTCCTGCCACGAACAGATAATCCCTCTGCTTGGGATGAACTTGAACCATCATGAGGCACCATTAATTTCATCTTCTCCTTAGAGTTCAAAGCTTCATAAACTTCATTAAGCGTGAGAGTATCACGACTGTATAATATGGTGTCTCTAAAATTGGTATAAGAACTTGGCAGTGAACAAAGTAACATTAAAGCAGTATCTTCCTCTTCATACTTAACCTCCATTGCAGCTAGATCGGATATAATCTCCTTAAATTCTGAAATATGATTCAAAACATTACCTCCCTCGGGTAACCTGTGCAGGAATAATTTTTGCTTCAGATGCATCTTGCTGGTGAGATCTTTAGTCATGCAAATCCCTTCCAGCTTTAACCATAGAGCGGCGGCAGTTTTCTCGCTCAAAACTTCCTGCAAAATATTATTATGCAAATGGAGTTGAATTTGTGACAAAGCGCCTTACAATCAATTCTTTTCTCCTCATCAGTCCAATCTTGAATCCGGTTCTTCCCAAAACTATCCAGTGCTTCGATAAACCTTTTGTCACGGTCCAGCAGCGGAAAATCGTACTTCATGGATGCCATGAGTAGATTAATCTGTGTACACAAAGTAGTGCAAGCCGATAGAAAAATTCTTGATAGAATTTAATATGCAGATCAAACGGAATTAGAAACAGTAGCACCTGGTGGCTTCGGATGGACGTAGCAAGTAGTAACACCAGTAGGTTCGTAGGTTTGACCACGTGAAGCAGCAGAAAAACACAAACCGGTCTTGTACCTCGGGACTTGATCCGGTAGCTTTGATGGATGGACTAGTAGCAGTGGCAGCTCACGCACCAGCGACGCTGCGTGTGCGCGAGGGCAGCGGATTTCGATCGGCTCAAACTTCCGTCGGTCTCGGCTACTTGCAACACAGATAAATCACCCGTGGAGCAGACCTCGTCTCGGACTCGGCGAAACGCGCGATGCGGTGGCGGCAGCGCGCGCGACTGAAACCCTAACTCTCGTCTCAAAACTCGTATATGCAACCTCAGCTCTGTATACCACTTGTTAGATAATAACGAGAATAAACGAAATAGAGAGACACAGATTTTTACGTGGAAATCCTTGCGGGAGAAAACCACGGACGCACGAAGACGCAATCACTATGAGGAGGAGTATTACAAGCACGAGACGACAGGCCGTCTGAGGTGCGACTACATAGGGTATATAAGAGGGCAATACATGAGAGTCCTTAGAGGACAAGTAAACGATTTGTACTCGTATGCGTCGACGTCAACGCAAAGGCCCACACCGGTTGTACTACGTCTAGTCCAACACAGTATAATTTGGATCACAATTTAACATAACCTAGTAGAATTTAATCAGGAGTGTATGATTAAGTTGCATGCAGCCAGCAACCAGAGTGGTACTTTCTGTGCTTTTAATCCAAGTGGTACAAAAGTTTATTCCAGTGAGCAAAATATATATGCATATCTAATTCCACTCATGCACAACACCATAGGATAAGAATATCAAAGAAAACGATCTGTCTTAAGAGTATCCAGGTCAGTACCCTTCAAGGACTGAGAAGTAGGCTTGATTTTCATGGATTAGTTCTTTGGATACTACATGGGTTCCAATCGTCTACATATATTCAACATTTCACCAGCGTTAATTTCCTTTTAGTTCCATTAAATATGCGTGGCGGCTGAGTGCACTGCACACCCCACAGGAGGAAAAGGCCCGCTTTTGAACAGTTGAGAGGAGACAATAAATCAGGGGCGGGGACATTGGCATTCAATACCACGGACAGACGGATTTAAAGAGGCAGCCATAGTTCAAGTGAGCGAGGCCAAGGAATGAATGATTGCTCAGCACAGTGGCATGGCGTTGTGCAGTTTCTTTGGAGGACGCAAAGGTCGCATCCCCTAGCTCTACAGTGCTGTAGTACGTCAGAGATGGAGTGCATGCAACAGCTCCAGAGTACGTTTACTACGCGCCAAGAGCTGGCATCTTGTTGATGTCGCGCACGCCGCGGCAGCGTGGATGGGATCATGGGAGCAGTACAAGGAAAGCACGCACGAGCAAAGGTGTGGTATGGTAGAGTTCAAATTTTGGTCTCATGTGCTCATGCGGGGCTTCTTTGATCCAAAGAATTCCTTTGTCCCCCCCGCCTCCATCCCTCCCTCCCTGCCGGTACGCGCTGCCGGGCAAAGCCTGGCCGGCACGACGGCGACGGGGCCTTCCCTTCTCCTCTGCCTGTGAGGGACTGTCACGGGGGCGCGTTCTCGGGTGGAGGCGCTGGGCTTCGGCGGGGCCCGGCAGTGCGAGGCGGCGGCACGGTCGTCTGGTGGCGATGCGGCGGCAGCCTGTCCCCGGGCATGGTGCGGCGGCTGCTTGGTGGGTCGATCGCAGGTGGTGGCGCACATTAGGGTTCCTGGCCAGATCCACCTGGATCTGGCGCTGGGGGACAGCTGACGGCACGGGGAGGTGTGGGGAGCTCGTCTAAGCTCCTGTCTCGTGTTGGTGTCCTCGTTGGCAGCGGGGCTGAGGTCGGGAGCGGGAAGTGGGTGGACCTCCTCGTCCGTCGGAGGTGCGGGCGACAACAGACCCCTGGCTGGAGGGTGATTCGATGCTGCCATACCTAGGCGCCTGTTTGCCCTAGGCGGGCCTCGCCCGAATCTGGGGTGGCTAGATCTGATGGGTGGGGGCAGTGCCGCCGGCCGCAGCGTGGGGCCGTTTCTTCCTCGCCCCCTCTGCCCTTGTCCAGGAGAGGTCTGGTGGCTGGTTGGTTGTGGCCCTTTGCTATGGTGGTGCCGTGGAGGTTCGGCGATGGTACGGGCGCCGGTACAATCGTGCATGCCCTGGCGGCAACGGTTTGTGGTCGGGGGCGGGGTGCGGGTGGTGGTTGTGCCATGCCTTCTCCTGGATCAGAAACTGGCAGCATGTGGGTTGCTCGCACTTCGGGATGGCGATGACATGGGGCTCGTGCTCGGCTTTGTGTCTAAGACGGGTCAGAGATTTTGCTCCGGGCTGGTCGGGTAGGCGCGCTTCGGCAACATAGTGTTTATTAAATCCTCGTAACTAAGTGCATCTCCAATGGTAACCCACAAATTTCCTGCCGCATCTGTCTGTGGACAGGGGGACCAGTTTGCGGACATGGATGCAGGAGGCGCCCATCCAACGCGTTGCCCGCATACATTTCAACCACTCTTTGAACCAACTAGACAAAATGCATGCAAACACGGCGAATTTCATACAAACCGGACGAAAACATTTACATTTTGGACATATATTAACTAAATAGGGAAAACTATGTGCACGTACAGTCCCGTGGAGCTCCATTCCCATGACACATATACACTGCACTAGTCTACGACCGACCGCGACGGATCCTTTTGTCTTCCCCATGTCAGGCAACCCGCTCATTAGACTGTCGGGAGCCCCAGAGGTATATTCTTCCCCATATCTTCCCTGTGTTTGGTTGTGCTGCTCATCAGAGTGGCAAAGAGAGTGGTTCAGCCGGAGGGGAAGGGGGGCGCTTCAACCGGTAGGGAAGGGTCCCTACTCCGCTTCGGTAAAGCCGATGCGAGGGGCAACGATGGTCTGCGCTGAAGAACTGGGCAAGTCACCAGCTGTGCAAGCTGGTGACGGGCCGACGGTGGACTTCTTGGGACCTAGGCGACGACGACCTCCCATTTTATACTTTACCTCGATGTTGGCGGCGGCAGGCGCTGGCCACCGACTCGTCGATCTCCGTGTCTTTCTACACCGACCGGGCGCGGTGCCGCCAACGTTGACGGGGATGGCACGATGGCTGGCCTGGTCCATGGCAACCATGATGTCAGTGCCGTCGTGCTCCCCCGCGTTCCTACGTGGAGCAAGTCGCCATTCCTCCATGAGCTTGCTTGGAGTGGTGATTTGCTGAACCACGCGTTGGCTTGGAGCGACAACTGGCACAACTGGGCTAGGTGAGGGAGGTGGAGCAGTGAGTTGCCTCGCTCGTATCCAGCTGGCTCGGCCGGCCACCTACCTGACTTTTATGCCAAAAAACTGCTCTTTCAGCTTGTCGGATGCCATCAAAAGGTTGGAGAAAATGGTGGAAGGAGAAGATAGGGAGCGGCAGAGTGGTGTGATTCTTGCCCGGCTCTGGCCTCCTGAAAATAGCCGGCTGACAGGAGGAGCTTGCCCGGCGTTATGGTTAATGCCGACCCGCTCATGAATGGACATGTGCTGGAGTAGGTTTCTCGGCACACGCACAGGTTTAATGGAGATATTTGAATGCGGCAATGAGGCGTGTCCAGCCTCACATGCAGTGGGACAATGCCCTCGGTCGACGCGCCGCTTCAATGATGGAGGCAGTGAGAGACGCTTCCGCTCTGAGTTGGCTTCAATGTGGAGCGGCCACTCTACATAGGCATGAATGCGAGCAGCTGGCGCGGGGCGGGAACGCGCGCGGACGTGGGAGAAGGGATTTGGGTGGGCCAGAGTGGCCAGAAGCGGGCGTTGGTGCTGTCCGGACGCTTGCAAAGCCCCCCACGATTGTCTTTGGTTTGCGGAAAAAAATGCGTCCAGGCCGCCAGTAGCGAATCTAGCAGGACATTGGAGGGTAGGCTTAAAACACAAAATTCCTAAGTCAAATTAGCAAATGCATTGCAATTGTTGCATGTAAAGCACCAGAACATACTTGTCAAGTGGTAAAGTTTAGCTTAAGTAGGATTTTAGAGGGTAGGCTTAAGCCTATTGAAGCCTCCCTAGTGGAATCGCCACTGCGGGCCGCCATGCAGACGGATGGAGGACCGTGTTGGATGGCACGGCACGTCCAGAACACGCGGTCCGGACGGTTACGGGCAGCTTGAGGTTCCGCGTTGAAGATGCCCTAAATACTCATAATCTGGTAGCTAAAGCATGTTTAAAGTCTGACAACCAAGTACTTGTGATATGTCAACTAGTAATAAGTATTTTGAAACCTGGCAACTACTAAGTGTTTTGTAATATGACAACTAAACAATCCGACAATTAAGTGCTCGTAATATGTCAATCAAGCCATTTTAGAATTGACCATCCAAGTACTTGTTTGATGCATGCAATCATCACGTGTAGATTAGTAAGAAAAAGCCAAAAGGAAAAGAAGAGCATAAGAGGATCGTCAGGGGTGAAAGCGAAATGAAGAGAGAGATAGAGAGAGAGGCTTTGGATAGGAGCGTTTTTTTATGCGTTGTCACGCCCGCATAGGCTCGTACACACAGCATGGACGTACGTACGGGCCCATGTATTAGTAGATGATTCTGCGCTCTCGTGCATTACCGTGTCTAGGCACGTATAGATCTCTGTTCCTCTACTCTCGCGCGGCACACACTACCGGAATCGCCCCCTATGCCGACGGCCAGGGCCGTCGGCATAGGCCTGAGTCCCGTCAGGGTAGACCTATGCCGACGGCCCCCGTCGGCATAGGGCCGTCGGTAACATATGCGTCGGCACAGCCAGGGAGGCCGTTGGCTTAGAAAAGCCGTCGGCATATATGATACGCCGACGGGGGCCGTACATCTATGCCGACGGCCCCGGCCGTCGGCAACTATCACGCCTAACGGCGGCCGCCGTCAAGTCTGCCCAATGCCTGATCGCCACGTGGCACCCCTATGCCGACGGTCTAGCCGTCGGCTTAGTCAAAACCAATGACGACGGCTAGACCGTCGGCATAGGGGTGTCACGTGGCGACCAGCCGCTGCTCGTGGACCAGGTCTGTGCCGACGGCCGGGCCGTCGGCATAGTCCTTTATACAGAGCTCCCAGTAGCTGACACGTGGCACCTATGCCGACGGCCTAGCCGTCGGCACAGTTTTTAAACTAAGCCGAAGGCTAGGCCGTCGGCATAGGTGCCACGTGTCAGCTACTGGGAGCTCACGCTAGCCCTATGCCGACGGCCTAGCCGTCGGCATAGTTTGCTTTTGCTTCTTTTTTCTTTTTTCTGTTTGTTTTCAGATCAATTCAATTCAAATAGCAGCACATATCAGCAGATATATATATATATGATGAGATAGACATATAAAACACAACGGGATATCATCCGGCACCATCACAACAATATATGCATAAGCATCATCCCACACAAGTCTCTAAATAAACATCATCACAACCAACATAAGCATATAGAGAAGCACACAAGTCATCTAAATGATCATCACCACACACAAGTCATCTCAAGCATCATCACCACACAAGGATCATCGAGCACCGCGGAGGTCGTCACCGCCAAGACGGCCAAAGCCCAGGTCGTCACTGCTAGCGGCAGCGCTACCGCCAAGACCGCCTCCGCCTCCGCCTCCGTGGATCGGAGTGGTCGTGCTCCTTGTCTCCGGAGTGCTGCGAAGACCACCGCCAACGGTAGATCCACATGTTCCCTGGATGTTGAAAAGACACATGCACGGGATATATGACTGTGTTGAAAGGCATGGCATGCTTTGGGTGAATAGATTGGGGATGAACTAACCGGCGAGGGGCCAGCGTTCTGTGCCACAAACTCCTCAAAGCTCATCAGCACTGGTTGTGCTGGAGGGCATTGTGCTGGAGGGAACTGAGGACACCTGCCGGCCGCCATATCCTGAAAAGCCTACTGCATCTGGCTATCCCTCTGCACATGGTGTTCATAAAGCCTCTGATGCCACGCCATGGTCTCCTGGCGTGTGTACTCCATATAGGCCTACGGTATGACATGATGGAACTCATAAAACTACTAAATGCGGAAAATGAAGTGAGCAATGAAGATAAGAGGGAAAATACTTACAGATTGTTGCTCCTGAAAGAGGGACTGTGTACTGGTCACTGGCTAGCTCGTGCGCTGGCTCAGGCTCAGGTCGATCCGACGAAGCTGTGTGTAGGAGATACTAGGAGTGATCACAGCATCGAGAACCACCTCCCGACCGTGCTCCTTGGGCCCCATGCTCACCACCGCCCTGTCGTCCAGAGGCGCCGCAATGGGGTCAAGTGTGTCAGGATGCAACTTCAGATACGCTTCGGAGTAGGCCTGCTTCCTCCCCGCGGTCTTCTTGCCGTAGTACTGGGGCTCGCCAGGCTTGGAGTCCTTCCGCGTATGGGCGATCTCCCACGCCTGCATGTCTGAGAGCGGCCGCTTCAGTTTCTCCTCCTGCACCACCAAACAGAGATTAGTCATACGTAAGAAAGTGATGGTAAATAGAAGAAGAAGAATGTTTAATGGGGTTAGTCATACATTAACTGCCTTGTGGAGATAGTGGTTTCGGTTTCCCTGAGCATGTACTCCCTCCGTCCCTCGGTTAGCCTTATTTTTGGTTCTCATAGCCGCCCAGGCTCCAGCCTCATCACACCAAAGATCCACCAATGCCGCCCAGGACTCGTCTTTTCCATAACACCAATTTGGACACACCTACATAATAAAAGCATAATGGCATGTAGGTGTGTCCAAATTGGTGTTATGGAAGCATAAAGCATAAAGCATAATGTACCACAAGGTAATGAAAGCATAATGAGAAATCTTTTATACTTACCGCCAAGAACTCGGGCCTCTCCAAGGTAATGGCCATCCTCCGCGCTTCTTCCTTGGTCATCTTCACACCAAGATAGTCGTGGTAGTATGTGGAGATGGCCACATAGCGCACCTCGTACTGCATCTGGCAGGCCTTCTTCTTGCATTGGCGCAGCACGATCTGGTCCGCTCTAGCCCTGTGCTCCGGAAGAACTCGATAGAATGTCTACAATAATGCATGAAACAAGAATGGAAGAAGCCATGAGTTAAATCATTCATGAAACTAGAATGGACTTGTGCTTCTAAAGAGAACTCACCCAGAAAGTAGTGATCACGGCCTTGGCATGGGTCTCATGGTCCGCGTGGCGAGCCGCTTCCCAGTGGTCCCAGCTCGTGGCCAAAACCCGACGGTCCGGCTGCCTGACTGGATCAGGACAGTACAACCCCGGCCAATATAACTTCAGCAAGACGGTGATGAGGCCGTTGGGAATACGGACCCCTTTAGAATATATCCAGTTGCTGCAAAAAAATGAACTATTAGCATGTGACAAGCAAAATAAATAACAACCGGAATAAGCATGTGACAAGCAAAATAATGAACCACTTACTATTTTCCCGTGGGCTCAATGAGCCACTTCTGCTCCTCAGTAGCAGGAACCTGCTTTGGTAGCTTTGCGTTGCCACGCAGCCACCCCTTCTTGTCAACCCCCTTACCGTCACCACCATCATCCCCGCCACCACCCTCCTCCTCGCCTGCCTCCCCCTCCCCAACCTCCTCCTCCTCCTCCTCGCCTGCCTCCTCCTCCACCTCCTCCTCCTCCTCCTCCACCACCACCTCCTCCTCCTCCTCCCTAGAGGGTACCTCACTAGAGGAGGGCCTCGAAGACAACACCCCTAAGTCGGTGAGGGTGCGCTCTTTCTGGCCGCGACCCCCTGTAGTGGCTCTCCCCCCAGCACCTCGTCCTCTAGAGGCTCTCCCCCCGCCCCCTCCTCCTCTAGGAGCACCTCTCCCTCGACCTCCCTATGAGGAGTCATCGTCAAGTAGCCGAGGGGGAGGATTACGTGCTCGACCACTCCGACTAGGCAGGCCGACAACCTTGCGTAGGAAACCCACGCCGTCGGCCTTCCCCTTGCCCATGTTCCACGAACCTGCATTGAAAAGAGAAAAAGCAATTAGTAAATTAATGAAATGAAGGAAAAGGCATGATAATAAACACATTAATAAAAATGCATAAAAAGGCATATTCCTAAACTATAGAAAAAATACTTGAAACGTACATCTGCTAGAACCCATATGAATCATCACTGTTGTAACCTCTTTCTCGGTCCATCTCATCATCACTATCAATCATATCATCTTCGTTGTCCGACGGAGGTGGAGGCTCTTCCTCGTCGTCAGCGTCTTCGTTTAACTTTTCTAGCATAAGTATGTCATTTTCATTGACAATGGTCTCACCATCATTCCGTGCATCGTCGATGTTTGGGTCCACATCATCATCACCCAATGGTCTAGAGTCATCGTTTCTAACCACATCATCATCATCATCATCATCATCATCATCAGGTTGCTCTTGATAGAACACTCCCTCGTATGTCATGGGGTTAATGTTGTAGTAATCGTCTTCATTCGGGTCTGGTAGCTTACCATGTGGCGACACCTTGAACACAACTTCCCAACCCTTTAGATACATTTTCTGGCATGGGTAAGGCAGATAATATACTTGTGTAGCTTGGGTAGCCGCAATGAAGAGATCGACTCCGGCATAGACGGTTGATGGTTTAACTTCGACCAAACCAATGGAAGGCGTATGTTTTACCCCCTCCCGCGGATCGAACCATCGGCATTTGAACACAGGCAGACTTAGGGTCTCACGCCCCTGGCGGAATTTAACCTCGTATATATTTTGTACCCTTCCGTAGTAGTCTACTGAATTTTGACCGGGGGTGTACACTCCAGTATTTATAGTTTTGGGATCGGGGCGGCTGTTTTGGTGCTCCTCTGTATGGAAGCGATACCCATTCACATCATACTTTTTACATGTCATGACGGCTGGGTCAAAACCCATGGAAACCCATCTCAATTCATCATCCATAGATATGTTTGGATCTTTTCCCTACAAGTATAATGGAAATTGTTGCATGCATTAGTTCGGTTAACTAATAAATGTTGAAGTAGGTATTTAATAGGGGAGTGTGGAAAATTACTTTCTCCATGAACCAAGCAACAAAATTTTTACGTCCAGGGTTTCCATGACGGAGAAGAGTAAGTGCCTCCGCCTCAGTAGGAGGATTCACTCCCGTCCATTCCTCGTGAACGAAATCACTAAAAAAAGATAAGCGGTGTTAGACCGGGACTAAGTGAACATGAAACATGATGATGTGGAAGACATAAAGGAATGGTGTAGTGGTATTACCTCATCCACACTTCCTCAACTTCCTTGATGTTGTGCAAGATATAGAACATGAGGTCCTCCCACTCTTATCGTGGCATGTTATAAGATTTCGAGGCTCCAGCCCTCCCACCTTGCGCGTTGAATAGATCGAGCCTGGGTTGATACTTGGGCTCTTCTATATTGTCTCGAGGCACCTTGTTATGCAGATGGGGAACGTGGTCTGGATAGTATGATGTCCTGAGGTCTGACACCTCCTCTAGGATAACTGCCTCAGCTATGGAAGCTTCAATCTTAGCTTTGTTTCCACATTTCCGTCGGAGATGCTTGTTCTGCCTCTCAGGGCCGTACTGCCAGCGATTTTGCACAGGGCCCCCCAACAATACCTCATTCGCGAGGTGCAGAATGAGATGTGTCATCGGAGTAAAGAAGCCTGGCGGAAAGATCTTCTCTAGCTTGACTATCAACTCCGGTGCCTTCTTATGCAATTTTTCAATCACCTCTTTACTTACTTCTTTAGCACAGAGCGTGCGGAAGAAATGGCTAAGCTCGTCAAGCACTCGCCAGACATGCTCGGGGACATAGCCTCGAACCATCACCGGCATTATCCGCTCAATCCATACATGGTAGTCATGACTCTTCAGGCTGGTTACTTTGCCCGTTGAAAGATTGACTCCCTTACTTATATTCGATGCATAACCATCGGTGAACTTCAAAATTTGTTTCAGCCAGATAAGTACTTCTTTCTTTTTCTGGCGGTTTAAGGACAAAGTCAGCATCTGGCTTGAACCAGTTTTTTTGACCGCCTGTGGGAGGCTTCATGTTCAGGCGTGGTCTATCACGAATTCTCTGTTGATCGGCTCTAGCTTTTACGTTATCCTTCGTCTTATCAGGAATGTTGAGGATCATGTGGAAAAGGGACTCTGCCACATTCTTTTCGGTGTGCATCACATCAATATTGTAAGGAAGTTTGAGGTCCTTGAAATAGGGAAGCTGCGAGAAGGGGGTAATGATGGGTTTCGTAGTAATTTCAAAATTTTCCTACGCTCACGCAAGATCATGTGATGCATAGCAACGAGATGGGAGAGTGTTGTCTATGTACCCAACGCAGACCGACTGCGGAAGCGCTGACACGACGTAGAGGAAGTAGTCGTACGTCTTCACGATCCAACCGATCAAGTACCGAAACTACGACACCTCCGAGTTCGAGCACACGTTCAGCTCGATGACGATCCCCGGACTCCGATCCAGCAAAGTGTCGGGGAAGAGTTCCGTCAGCAACGACGGCGTGGTGACGATGATGATGTTCTACCGACGCAGGGCTTCGCCTAAGCACCGCTACAGTATTATCGAGGACTATGGTGGAGGGAGGCACCGCACACGGCTAAAAGATCAACTGATCAATTGTTGTGTTTCTAGGGTGCCTCCCTTCCCCCGTATATAAAGGAGCAAGGGGGGGGGTGCGCCGGCCAAGAGAGGGCGTGCCAGGAGAGTCCTACTCCCACCGGGAGTAGGACTCCCCCATCCTAGTTGGACTAGGATTCCCCGAGGGGGAAAGAGAGAGAGGGGGGCCGGCCACCTCTCCTAGTCCTAATAGGACTAGGGGGAGGGGGGAGGCGCGCGCCACCTTGGGCTGCCCCTTTCTCCTTTCCACTAAAGCCCATCTAGGCCCATATGGTTCCCGGGGGGTTCCGGTAACCTCCCGGTACTCCGGTAAAATCCCGATTTCACCCGGAACACTTCCGATATCCAAACATAGGCTTCCAATATATCAATCTTTACGTCTCGACCATTTCGAGACTCCTCGTCATGTCCGTGATCACATCCGGGACTCCGAACAACCTTCGGTACATCAAAATGCATAAACTCATAATATAACTGTCATCGTAACCTTAAGCGTGCGGACCCTACGGGTTCGAGAACAATGTAGACATGACCGAGACACGTCTCCGGTCAATAACCAATAGCGGGACCTGGATGCCCATATTGGCTCCTACATATTCTACGAAGATCTTTATCGGTCAGACCGCATAACAACATACGTTGTTCCCTTTGTCATCGGTATGTTACTTGCCCGAGATTCGATCGTCGGTATCCAATACCTAGTTCAATCTCGTTACCGGCAAGTCTCTTTACTCGTTCTGTAATACATCATCTCGCAACTAACTCATTAGTTGCAATGCTTGCAAGGCTTATGTGATGTGCATTACCGAGAGGGCCCAGAGATACCTCTCCGACAATCGGAGTGACAAATCCTAATCTCGAAATACGCCAACCCAACATCTACCTTTGGAGACACCTGTAATGCTCCTTTATAATCACCCAGTTACGTTGTGACGTTTGGTAGCACCCAAAAGTGTTCCTCCGGCAAACGGGAGTTGCATAATCTCATAGTCATAGGAACATGTATAAGTCATGAAGAAAGCAATAGCAACATACTAAACGATCGGGTGCTAAGCTAATGGAATGGGTCATGTCAATCAGATCATTCAACTAATGATGTGACCTCGTTAATCAAATAACAACTCATTGTTCATGGTTAGGAAACATAACCATCTTTGATTAACGAGCTAGTCAAGTAGAGGCATACTAGTGACACTTTGTTTGTCTATGTATTCACACATGTATTATGTTTCCGTAATACAATTCTAGCATGAATAATAAACATTTATCATGATTATAAGGAAATAAATAATAACTTTATTATTGCCTTCTAGGGCATATTTCCTTCAGTCTCCCACTTGCACTAGAGTCAATAATCTAGATTACACATGTAATGATTCTAACACCCATGGAGCCTTGGTGCTGATCATGTTTTGCTCGTGGAAGAGGCTTAGTCAACGGGTCTGCAACATTCAGATCCGTATGTATCTTGCAAATCTCTATGTCTCCCACCTGGACTAGATCCCGGATGGAATTGAAGCGTCTCTTGATGTGCTTGGTTCTCTTGTGAAATCTGGATTCCTTTGCCAAGGCAATTGCACCAGTATTGTCACAAAAGATTTTCATTGGACCCGATGCACTAGGTATGACACCTAGATCGGATATGAACTCCTTCATCCAGACTCCTTCGTTCACTGCTTCCGAAGCAGCTATGTACTCCGCTTCACATGTAGATCCCGCTACGACGCTTTGTTTAGAACTGCACCAACTGACAGCTCCACCGTTTAATGTAAACACGTATCCGGTTTGCGATTTAGAATCGTCCGGATCAGTGTCAAAGCTTGCATCAACGTAACCATTTACGACGAGCTCTTTGTCACCTCCATATACGAGAAACATATCCTTAGTCCTTTTCAGGTATTTCAGGATGTTCTTGACCGCTGTCCAGTGATCCACTCCTGGATTACTTTGGTACCTCCCTGCTAGACTTATAGCAAGGCACACATCAGGTCTGGTACACAGCATTGCATACATGATAGATCCTATCGCTGATGCATAGGGAACATCTTTCATGTTCTCTCTATCTTCTGAAGTGGTCGGGCATTGAGTCTTACTCAATTTCACACCTTGTAACACAGGCAAGAATCCTTTCTTTGCTTGATCCATTTTGAACTTCTTCAAAATTTTGTCAAGGTATGTTGTTTGTGAAAGTCCAATTAAGCGTCTTGATCTATCTCTATAGATCTTCATGCCTAATATGTAAGCAGCTTCACCGAGGTCTTTCATTGAAAAACTCTTATTCAAGTATCCCTTTATGCTATCCAGAAATTCTATATCATTTCCAATCAGTAATATGTTATCACATATAATATCAGAAATGCTACAGAGCTCCCACTCACTTTCTTGTAAATACAGGCTTCTCCGAAAGTCTGTATAAAACCAAATATTTTGATCACACTATCAAAGCGTTTATTCCAACTCCGAGAGGCTTGCACCAGTCCATAAATGGATCGCTGGAGCTTGCACACTTTGTTAGCTCCTTTTGGATCGACAAAACCTTCTGGTTGCATCATATACAACTCTTCTTCCAGAAATCCATTCAGGAATGCAGTTTTGACATCCATTTGCCAAATTTCATAATCATAAAATGCGGCAATTGCTAACATGATTCGGACAGACTTAAGCATCGCTACGGGTGAGAAGGTCTCGTCGTAGTCAACCCCTTGAACTTGTCGAAAACCTTTTGCGACAAGTCGAGCTTTGTAGACAGTAACATTACCGTCAGCGTCAGTCTTCTTCTTGAAGATCCATTTATTCTCAATTGCTTGCCGAACATTGGGCAAGTCAACCAAAGTCCATACTTTGTTCTCATACATGGATCCCATCTCAGATTTCATGGCTTCAAGCCATTTTGCGGAATCTGGGCTCACCATCGCTTCTTCATAGTTCGCAGGTTCATCATGATCTAGTAGCATGACTTCCAAAACAGGCTTACCGTACCACTCTGGTGCGGATCTTACTCTGGTTGATCTACGAGGTTCAGCAGTATCTTGATCTGAAGTTTCATGATCATTATCATTAGCTTCCTCACTAACTGGTGTAGGTGTCACTGAAACAGTTTTCTGTGATGTACTACTTTCCAATAAGGGAGCAGGTACAGTTAACTCGTCAAGTTCTACTTTCCTCCCACTCACTTCTTTCGAGAGAAACTCCTTCTCTAGAAAGTTTCCGAATTTAGCAACAAAAGACTTGCCTTCGGATCTGTGATAGAAGGTGTATCCAATAGTTTCCTTTGGATATCCTATGAAGACACATTTGTCCGATTTGGGTTCGAGCTTATCAGGTTGAAGCTTTTTCACATAAGCATCGCAGCCCCAAACTTTCAGAAACGACAACTTTGGTTTCTTGCCAAACCACAGTTCATAAGGCGTCGTCTCAACGGATTTTGATGGTGCCCTATTTAACGTGAATGCGGCCGTCTCTAGAGCGTATCCCCAAAATGATAGCGGTAAATCAGTAAGAGACATCATAGATCGCACCATATCTAGTAAAGTACGATTACGACGTTCGGACACACCATTACGATGTGGTGTTCCGGGTGGCGTGAGTTGCGAAACTATTCCACAATTTTTCAAATGTACACCAAACTCATAACTCAAATATTCTCCTCCACGATCAGATCATAGAAACTTTATTTTCTTGTTACGATGATTTTCAACTTCACTCTGAAATTCTTTGACCTTTTGAAATGTTTCAGACTTATGTTTCATTAAGTAGATATACCCATATCTGCTTAAATCATCTGTGAAGGTGAGAAAATAACGATATCCGCCACGAGCCTCAATATTCATCGGACCACATACATCTGTATGTATGATTTCCAACAAATCTGTTGCTCTCTCCATAGTACCGGAGAACGGTGTTTTGGTCATCTTGCCCATGAGGCACGGTTCGCAAGTACCAAGTGATTCATAATCAAGTGGTTCCAAAAGTCCATCAGTATGGAGTTTCTTCATGCGCTTTACACCAATATGTCCTAAACGGCAGTGCCACAAATAAGTTGCACTCTCATTATCAACTCTGCATCTTTTGGATTCAACATTATGAATATGTGTGTTACTACTATCGAGATTCAACAAGAATAGACCACTCTTCAAGGGTGCATGACCATAAAAGATATTACTCATATAAATGGAACAACCGTTATTCTCTGATTTAAATGAATAACCGTCTCGCATTAAACAAGATCCAGATATAATGTTCATGCTCAACGCTGGCACCAAATAACAGTTATTTAGGTCTAATATTAATCCCGAAGGTAGATGTAGAGGTAGCGTGCCGACCGCGATCACATCGACTTTGGAACCGTTTCCCACGCGCATCGTCACCTCGTCCTTAGCCAATCTTCGCTTAATCCGCAACCCCTGTTTCGAGTTGCAAATATTAGCAACAGAACCAGTATCAAATACCCAGGTGCTACTGCGAGCATTAGTAAGGTACACATCAATAACATGTATATCACATATACCTTTGTTCACCTTGCCATCCTTCTTATCCGCCAAATACTTGGGGCAGTTCCGCTTCCAGTGACCAGTCTGCTTGCAATAGAAGCACTCAGTTTCAGGCTTAGGTCCAGGTTTGGGTTTCTTCTCTTAAGTAGCAACTTGCTTGCCGTTCTTTTTGAAGTTCCCTTTCTTCTTCCCTTTGCCCTTCTTCTTGAAACTAGTGGTCTTGTTGACCATCAACACTTGATGCTCCTTCTTGATTTCTACCTCCGCAGCTTTCAGCATCGCGAAGAGCTCGGGAATAGTCTTGTTCATCCCTTGCATATTATAGTTCATCACGAAGCTCTTGTAGCTTGGTGGCAGTGATTGAAGAATTCTGTCAATGACGCAATCATCTGGAAGATTAACTCCCAATTGAATCAAGTGATTATTATACCCAGACATTTTGAGTATATGCTCACTGACAGAACTATTCTCCTCCATCTTGCAGCTATAGAACTTATTGGAGACTTCATATCTCTCAATCCGGGCATTTGCTTGAAATATTAACTTCAACTCCTGGAACATCTCATATGCTCCATGACGTTCAAAACGTCGTTGAAGTCTCGATTCTAAGCCGTAAAGCATGGCACACTGAACTATCGAGTAGTCATCAGCTTTGCTCTGCCAGACGTTCATAACATCCGGCGTTGCTCCTGCAGCAGGCCTGGCACCCAGCAGTGCTTCCAGGACGTAATTCTTCTGTGCAGCAATGAGGATAATCCTCAAGTTACAGACCCAGTCCATGTAATTGCTACCATCATCTTTCAACTTTGCTTTCTCAAGGAACGCATTAAAATTCAACGGAACAACAGCACGAGCCATCTATCTACAATCAAACATAAACAAGCAAGATACTAATCAGGTACTAAGTTTCATGATAAATTTAAGTTCAGTTAATCAAATTAATTAAAGAACTCCCACTTAGATAGACATCCCTCTAATCCTCTAAGTGATTACGTGATCCAAATCAACTAAACCATAACCGATCATCACGTGATATGGAGTAGTTTTCAATGGTGAACATCGTTATGTTGATCATATCTACTATATGATTCACGCTCGACCTTTCGGTCTCCGTGTTCCGAGGCCATATCTGTATATGCTTGGCTCGTCAAGTATAACCTGAGTATTCCGCGTGTGCAACTATTTTGCACCCGTTGTATTTGAACGTAGAACCTATCACACCCGATCATCACGTGGTGTCTCAGCACGAAGAACTTTTGCAACGGTGCATACTCAGGGAGAACACTTCTTGATAATTTAGTGAGAGATCATCTTATAATGCTACCGTCAATCAAAGCAAGATAAGATGCATAAAAGGATAAACATCACATGCAATCAATATAAGTGATATGATATGGCCATCATCATCTTGTGCTTGTGATCTCCATCTCCGAAGCACCGTCGTGATCACCATCGTCACCGGCGTGACACCTTGATCTCCATCGTAGCATCGTTGTCGTCTCACGAAGCTTATGCTTCCACGACTATCACTACCGCTTAGTAATAAAGTAAAGCATTACATCGCGATTTCATTGCATACAATAAAGCGACAACCATATGGCTCCTGCCAGTTGCCGATAACTCGGTTACAAAACATGATCATCTCATACAATAAAATTCAGCATCATGTCTTGACCATATCACATCACAACATGCCCTGCAAAAACAAGTTAGACGTCCTCTACTTTGTTGTTGCAAGTTTTACGTGGCTGCTACGGGCTTAAGCAAGAACCAATCTCACCTACGCATCAAAACCACAATGATAGTTTGTCAAATAGACTCCGTTTTAACCTTCGCAAGGACCGGGCGTAGCCATACTTGGTTCAACTAAAGTTGGAGAGACAGTCGCCCGCAAGCCACCTGTGTGCAAAGCACGTCGGGGGAACCGGTCTCGCGTAAGCGAACGCGTAAGGTTGGTCCGGGTCGTCTCGTCCAACAATGCCGCCGAACCAAAGTATGACATGCTAGTAGGCAGTATGACTTATATCGCCCACAACTCACTTGTGTTCTACTCGTGCATATAACATCAACATAAATAACCTGGCTCTGATGCCACTGATGGGTTTCGTAGTAATTTCAAAATTTTCCTACGCTCACGCAAGATCATGTGATGCATAGCAACGAGATGGGAGAGTGTTGTCTACGTACCCAACGCAGACCGACTGCGGAAGCGCTGACACGACGTAGAGGAAGTAGTCGTACGTCTTCACGATCCAACCGATCAAGTACCGAAACTACGACACCTCCGAGTTCGAGCACACGTTCAGCTCGATGACGATCCCCGGACTCCGATCCAACAAAGTGTCGGGGAAGAGTTCCGTCAGCACGACGGCGTGGTGACGACCTTGATGTACTACAGCAGCAGGGCTTCGCCTAAACTCCGCTACAGTATTATCGAGGAATATGGTGGCAGGGGGCACCGCACACGGCTAAGGAATAGATCACGTGGATCAACTTGTGTGTTTATGGGGTGCCTCTGCCTCAGTATATAAAGGAGCCAAGGGGGAGGGGGGCGCCGGCCAGGAGGAGGGCGCAGGAGGAGTCCTTCTCCTTCCGGGAGTAGGACTCCCCCCAATCCTAGTTGGACTAGGATTCCCCGAGGGGGAAAGAGAGAGAAGGGGGGCCGGCCACCTCTCCTATTCCTAATAGGACTAGGGGGAGGGGGGAGGCGCGCGGCCACCTTGGGCTGCCCCTTTCTCCTTTCCACTAAAGCCCATCTAGGCCCATATGGTTCCCGGGGGGTTCCGGTAACCTCCCGGTACTCCGGTAAAATCCCGATTTCACCCGGAACACTTCCGATATCCAAACATAGACTTCCAATATATCAATCTTTACGTCTCGACCATTTCGAGACTCCTCGTCATGTCCGTGATCACATCCGGGACTCCGAACAACCTTCTGTACATCAAAATGCATAAACTCATAATATAACTGTCATCGTAACCTTAAGCGTGCGGACCCTACGGGTTCGAGAACAATGTAGACATGACCGAGACAAGTCTCCTGTCAATAACCAATAGCGGGACCTGGATGACCATATTGGCTCCTACATATTCTACGAAGATCTTTATCGATCAGACCGTATAACAACATACGTTGTTCCCTTTGTCATTGGTATGTTACTTGCCCGAGATTCGATCGTCGGTATCCAATACCTAGTTCAATCTCGTTACCGGCAAGTCTCTTTACTCGTTCTGTAATACATCATCTCGCAACTAACTCATTAGTTGCAATGCTTGCAAGGCTTATGTGATGTGCGTTACCGAGAGGGCCCAGAGATACCTCTCCGACAATCGGAGTGACAAATCCTAATCTCGAAATACGCCAACCCAACATCTACCTTTGGAGACACCTGTAATGCTCCTTTATAATCACCCAGTTACGTTGTGACGTTTGGTAGCACCCAAAGTGTTCCTCTGGCAAACGGGAGTTGCATAATCTCATAGTTATAGGAACATGTATAAGTCATGAAGAAAGCAATAGCAACATACTAAACGATCGGGTGCTAAGCTAATGGAATGGGTCATGTCAATCAGATCATTCAACTAATGATGTGACCTCGTTAATCAAATAACAACTTATTGTTCATGGTTAGGAAACATAACCATCTTTGATTAACGAGCTAGTCAAGTAGAGGCATACTAGTGACACTTTGTTTGTCTATGTATTCACACATGTATTATGTTTCCGGTTAATACAATTCTAGCATGAATAATAAACATTTATCATGATTATAAGGAAATAAATAATAACTTTATTATTGCCTCTAGGGCATATTTCCTTCAGGTAATGTGTGTCCAGTTGTGCGTCTCACCATATCCCTCGAAGCCTTTGGCTTTGGCTTTGCCTTTGCCTTTGACTTTAGGCTTGAGAGCTTTTAGCTGAGCAAGAACATCTGCCCCCGGAAATGTTGGAATCTCGGTTACTTCATGAACAACCCGGCCTTTCGTGAAGTTCTTCTTGTCTTCCCTGTCTGGATGGTCTGGAGGGAGGAACTGTCGATGCAGGTCAAAGGCTACATACTTGCCACCCTTACTCAGCCAAATCATTCGCAGAGCCTGCATGCACACTGGGCATGGCATCTTACCACTTGTACACCATCCGCAGAATAGAGCATAGCCGGGAAAGTCATGCATGCAATAGTGCAACCAAACTTTCATCAAGAAATTTCTCAGCAGATCCCGGTCGTATGTCAACCTCGGAAAGTACCAAGAATGCTGCAAAGCATCCACAAGCGGCTGCATAAACACACCCAATTGCTTCCCCGGGTAGTCAGGCCCCGAAATGATGAGCGACAAGAACATGGTCTTCCGTTGCATTAGGGCACCGGGAGGAAGATTGAGCGGAATTACAAACACAGACCAGCAGCTGTATGGATTGGACGACATACCATATGGATTCAACCCATCACCTGATATGGCTATTCTGACATTCCCAGCCTCGGCTGCTTCCTCGGGGTATTCTTCATCGAATGACTTCCATGCTTCCCCTCCCGATGGATGTATGATTTTTTTTGGATTGTACCTTATACCTTCCTTGTGCCACTTCATCATTTTGGCAGACTCCTTCGTGATGAAAAGGCGCTGCAGTATTTTTATAAAATCAAGATACCGAAGAACCTTAACGGGGATGGTTAGCTGCTTTTTCTCACCATCCTCACCGACCACCTCAATGTACCGAGACGAACCGCACTTCCTACAGTACTTGTCATCCGCATACTTGTGCCTAAACAAAAGGCAATTCTTCGGGCAAACATCTATTTTCTCATAATCCATAGAGAGTGCCTTCATGATTTTCTTTGTATCGTACATGCTTTTCGGCAGTTCATGACCCTCAGGGAGGCTGTTAGCCCATACTCCCAGGAATGCTTCGAAGCATTTCTGGCTACAGCCGTACTCAGCCTTGACTGCAATCAGTTGCGAGATGGCATCCAGCTGAGATATTTTTGCACCCGCATAAAGAGGTTTCTTCGACGAGGCCAAGACCTCCAAGAAGGCCTTTGCGGTTGCCTCCAGCTCCTCCGGTTCATTCTCTAAAGGTGTCGCATTTTCCGTTTCTGCAACAATGACATCATCTAGCATGTCCCTGACCCCGTCGTCCTCATATCCATCGATGCTTTGTTGCATCACCTCCTCTCTACCACGGTCCTGCTCGGCTATGTTTATCGGCGGCATGTCAAAGTTTGGCATATATCCGTGCGTGCGAAGGTGCTCACTCATGTCCGTCTGATTTCTACGGTGATGTCTGGCACATCTCGCACTGGGGCATGGTGGGATAATTCTCATTGGACGACGGAATATCTCCTTCAAATACACATCGGTTTTCGCGATCCACTCTGATGTTACTCGATTCCGACGGATAAAACCACTGTACATCCACTGATTATCTGCCATCCTCTGCTTTTTTGCAACCCACACAACATAATTAAGGATTCACTTAAATTAATGGCATCAAATTTTCAGTTTCTACCGCGTTTAATCCACCTACATCTCTAATAGGTAAAGATGGGTCCTAATCCCACCCGAGGATGTGTAGATTGAGTACATTCTCCATTCTACCCCGTTCCGAGACAAAATTTCGGCAGCACCTCCCCGCTGTTCTCCAGATACACGTCTCGGCAAATAGCCGAGAGAATGTGCTCCGAAGAACAATGGGGAGGCGCCGCTGAAATCCTGTCTCGGAACGGGGTAGAACATGGAGAACATACCCAATCTACACATCCTCGGGCTGTCCGTGGAAAACGCTGGACAATCCGAAAGAGCTGCGGTGATAAATATGCAATTGAATGCATATTTGTCCATGCAACCCTTTCGGACGGGAGACGCCTAGGTTACGTCAGTTGACTTGAGAATGAAATCTAGTGATATGAAAAAATGGAGGGGATGGACTTGTAGCTCACCCTCGGCTGTAGAGGAAGTAGTCGAACAGCAGAGGGATGCTCAGGAGGACCAACGCGTCGTACAACGGTCACTCCGATGAAATGCGACACCACAAAGCCTGCAAATTCCATCGCGATAAAAAATTAGAACATCACAACTCATAGAACATCACAATATCATCGTCATCGTCTAACAATCATCGAATCATAAAAAAACATCATCATCATCTAAAAATTATCGAAGCATAAAAAAACACCATCATCTATCATCAACATCATCATCTACCAATCATCTATCATCTATCATCATCATCTACCAACCATCTATCATCTATCATCATCACCATCTCAAAATCATCGAAGCATAAAAATCATCATTATCACTTCTCATCTAACAATCATCATCATCATCTCAAAACAAATCCGTATGAACAAGTTATCTATCTAACTACCATCTATGTGTCTAACTATCACATTTAGCCCTCTTATCCTCTGCAAAATCATGAAAAAACAAAAAAAATTCTGGGGAGGGAGCCGGACCTAACGGAGAGGAGGTCGAGGCGGCGGCGGGGTGGCTGCGTTGGGCGGGGACGAGGTCGGGGCGGGGCGGCGGCCAGGGCGGGGACGAGGTCGAGCCCGGGGCGGGGGCGTCGGCCGGGGCGGGGACGAGGTCGGGGCGGGGGTCGGGGCGGGGGGGGGCGTCGGCCGGGGCGGAGACGAGGGCGGGGCGGGGCGTCGGCCGGGGCGGGGAGCGAGGGTCGGGGCGGCGGCGGCCGGGGCGGGGACGAGATCGGGGCGGGTGGGTGGAGCGGAGGCGCGGCGCGGGTGGGTGGGTGGGGACGGGGCGGGTAGGGCGGAGCGGCGGCGCGACGCGGGTGGGTGGAGATGGCGGCGGCCGGTGGCGGGGCGAGCGGCTAGGGGGGCGTCGACGGCGTGGAGAGGGTGGCGGCGGCGGTTGGGTGTCGACGGGAAGAGGGAGTTGGATCGGGGTGCGAGGAGACAAACGAGTGGAGGAGGGCCGGGGTGACGAGGATAAAGTGGCCCTATGCCGACGGCCAGGCCGTCGGCATAGGAGTGGTCCCACCTGACAGTGAGAGGGCCATCGAGTGGATAAGGGTGGCTCTATGCCGACGGCCAGGCCGTCGGCATAGGGAGGAGGCCTATGCCGACGGCTATGCAGTAGGCATAGATGGCAACTACTTTTTTTTCAAAAAGTAGTCCCACCTCGCCGAGGGAAAAGCAATTAGACCGGTTTAAATAGTTCACTAATTCAATTATTACATTTTTAGATTCTTAGTTTACCGTCTGTATGGGATCCGGTACCCCGCACCTGGAGGGGGGAAACGGATGCGTGGGGTCGTCGGCGGCGGCGCCGTCCGTGAGGGGGGCACACCCCGGACACGCGTCCCGCCTCTTCGGACATGCCACCACACCATCAGGTTCCACCGCACCCGCACCATCCCCCCTCGAAGTGACGGCGACTCTGCCTTCCGTGGAGGGGGCCACACCATGGAGCCCCAAGACGGGTGTCTACGCATGCCAGAACACTTTCACACATGCATCGGGACCCGTGCGATGTTTCGGTGGCATAGCTACACCCCGAAGGCCACCCCGAATCCTAGTTGACGAGTAGATCTAGCCCTTTGACTTTCGCCGGGCGGGCTTTGACCGGTGGACTCTTCCGCCTGGTTGCGATAGGTCAGCCCATAGCAACATCCCCGAACACGGTTTGGACCCAACCCAACACTAGATTCCCTCCGGTTCCACCGCACCCGCACCATCCCCCCTCCAAGTGACGGCGGCTCTGCCTTCCGTGGAGGGGGCCACACCATGGAGCCCCAAGACGGGCGTCTACGCATGCCAGAACACTTTCACACATGCATCGGGACCCGTGCGATGTTTCGGTGGCATAGCTACACCCCGAAGGCCACTGCGAATCCCAGTTGACCAGTAGATCTAGCCCTTTGACTTTCGTCGGACGGGCTTTGACCGGTGGACTCTTCCACCTGGTTGCGATAGGTCAGCCCATAGGAACATCCCCGAACACGGTTTGGACCCAACCCAACACTAGATTCCCTCCGTTCCACCGCACCCGCACCATCCCGCCTCCAAGTGACGGCGGCTCTGCCTTCCGTGGAGGGGGCCACACCATGGAGCCCCAAGACGGGCGTCTACGCATGCCAGAACACTTTCACACATGCATCGGGACCTGTGCGATGTTTCGGTGGCATAGCTATACCCCAAAGGCCACCGCGAATCCCAGTTGACCAGTAGATCTAGCCCTTTGACTTTCGCCGGACGGGCTTTGACCGGTGGAATCTTCCACCTGGTTGCGATAAGTCAGCCCATAGGAACATTCCCGAACACGGTCTGGACCCAACCCAACACTAGATTCCCTCCGGTTCCACCGCACCCGCACCATCCCCCCTCTATGTGAGGGCTGCTCTGCCTTCCGTGGAGGGGGGCCACACCACGGAGCCCCAAGACGGGCGTCTACACATGCCAGAACACTTTCACACATGCATCGGGACCCGTGCGATATTTTGGTGGCATAGCTATACCCCGAAGGCCACCCCGAATCCCAGTTGACCAGTAGATCTAGCCCTTTGACTTTCGTCGGACGGGCTTTGACCGGTGGACTCTTCCACCTGGTTGCAATAGGTCAGCCCATAGGAACATCCCCGAACACAGTCTGGACCCAACCCAACACTAGATTCCCTCCGGTTCCACCGCACCCGCACCATCCCCCCCTCTAACTAACGGCTGCTCTACCTTCCGTGGAGGGGGGCCACACCTCGGAGCCCCAAGACGGGTGTCTACGCATGCCAGAACACTTTCACACATGCATCGGGACCCGTGCGATGTTTCGGTGGCATAGCTACACCCCGAAGGCCACCCCGAATCCTAGTTGACGAGTAGATCTAGCCCTTTGACTTTAGCCGGGCGGGCTTTGACCGGTGGACTCTTCCGCCTGGTTGCGATAGGACAGCCCATAGCAACATCCCCGAACACGGTTTGGACCCAACCCAACACTAGATTGCCTCCGGTTCAACCGCACCCGCACCATCCCCCCTCCAAGTGACGGCGGCTCTGCCTTCCGTGGAGGGGGGCCACACCATGGAGCCCCAAGACGGGCGTCTACGCATGCCAGAACACTTACACACATGCATCGGGACCCGTGCGATGTTTCGGTGGCATAGCTACACCCCGAAGGCCACCGCGAATCCCAGTTGACCAGTAGATCTAGCCCTTTGACTTTCGTCGGACGGGATTTGACCAGTGGACTCTTCCACCTGGTTGCGATAGGTCAGCCCATAGGAACATCCCCGAACACGGTCTGGACCCAACCCAACACTAGATTCCTTCCGGTTCCACCGCACCCGCACGATCCCCCCTCTAAGTGACGGCTGCTCTGCCTTCCGTGGAGGGGGGCCACACCACGGAGCCCCAAGACGGGCGTCTACACATGCCAGAACACTTTCACACATGCATCGGGACCCGTGCGATGTTTCGGTGGCATAGCTATACCCCAAAGGCCACCCCGAATCCCAGTTGACCAGTAGATCTAGCCCTTTGACTTTCGCCGGCCGGGCTTTGACCGGTGGACTCTTCCACCTGGTTGCGATAAGTCAGCCCATAGGAACATTCCCGAACACGGTCTGGACCCAACCCAACACTAGATTCCCTCCGGTTCCACCGCACCCGCACCATCCCCCCTCTAAGTGACGGCTGCTCTGCCTTCCGTGGAGGGGGGCCACACCACGGAGCCCCAAGACGGGCGTCTACACATGCCAGAACACTTTCACACATGCATCGGGACCCGTGCGATGTTTCGGTGGCATAGCTATACCCCGAAGGCCACCCCGAATCCCAGTTGACCAGTAGATCTAGCCGTTTGACTTTCGTCGGACGGGCTTTGACCGGTGGACTCTTCCACCTGGTTGCGATAGGTCAGCCCATAGGAACATCCCCGAACACAGTCTGGACCCAACCCAACACTAGATTCCCTCCGGTTCCACCGCACCCGCACCATCCCCCCCTCTAACTGACGGCTGCTCTACCTTCTGTGGAGGGGGGCCACACCACGGAGCCCCAAGACGGGTGTCTACGCATGCCAGAACACTTTCACATATGCATCGTGACCCATGCGATGTTTCGGTGGCATAGCTACACCCCGAAGGCCACCCCGAATCCCAGTTGACCAATAGATCTAGCCCTTTGACTTTCGCCGTACGGGCTTTGACCGGTGGACTCTTCCACCTGGTTGTGATAGGTCAGCCCATAGCAACATCCCCGAACACGGTTTGGACCCAACCCAACACTAGATTCCCTCCGGTTCCATCGCACCCGCACCATCCCCCCCTCTAAGTGACGGCTGCTCTGCCTTCCGTGGAGGGGGGCCACACCGCGGAGCCCCAAGACGGGCGTTTACGCATGCCAGAACACTTTCACACATGCATCGGGACCCGTGCGATGTTTCGGTGGCACAGCTACACCCCGAAGGCCACCGCGAATCCCAGTTGACCAATAGATCTAGCCCTTTGACTTTCGCCGGACGGGCTTTGACCGGTGGACTCTTCCACCTGGTTGCGATAAGTCAGCCCATAGCAACATCCCCGAACACGGTCTGGACCCAACCCAACACTAGATTCCCTCTGGTTCCACCGCACCCGCACCATCCCCCCTCTAAGTGACGGCTGCTCTGCCTTCCGTGGAGGGGGGCCACACCACGAAGCCCCAAGACGGGGGTCTACACATGCCAGAACACTTTCACACATGCATCGGGACCCGTGCGATGTTTCGGTGGCATAGCTATACCCCGAAGGCCACCCCGAATCCCAGTTGACCAGTAGATCTAGCCCTTTGACTTTCGTCGGACGGGTTTTGACCGGTGGACTCTTCCACCTGGTTGCGATAGGTCAGCCCATAGGAACACTTTGGTGCAACATCTGGGCTGACCTTAGACAACCGGGTGGATACGTCTACTGCTTAAAGCCTGTCCGTGCAAAGTCAAAGGGGTAGATCCCGTGGTCAAACGCTACAGGGTTTGGTGGGACGGGGGCCCTAGGAGGGTAGCAATGCCACCGGAGCGTCGCACCGGGACCTCATACAAGCCGCGTGCCGGGTGCCTACGCCTGCCACCATGCTTATATAACCGTAGGAGGGCCACCGCAACACCTGGCGGCATTGCTACCCCCCAGGTACCCCGTCCCGTCTAACCCTGACACAGACGACCGCCGGGTCTATCCCTTTGACTTTCGCTGGACGTAGTTTGACCGGTGGACCTTTTCACCTTGTTGTCATAGCCCAGCCATAGCTACACCCCCCAACACAGTCCCGGCACAACCCACCCCAAGATTCCCTCTACGTCGGCCCGACGTGGCCATCCCCCCCCCGGGGCACGGCGGCATCGACGCCCGTGAGGGGGGAGGGGGCACACCCCGGAGCCGCGTGCCTGCGCCTGCCAATGTTTCCACAACCGTAGGAGGGCCCACCGCAACACCTGTCGGCATTGCTACCCCCCACAGGTACCCGGCCCGTCCCGTCTAACCTCTCCGTGACACGATGGAAGAAGGCCCGTGTGGGGGGCAATCGATATATGTTTTCTGTACATTTAAGTTAATGAAATTAGTATTGGAAAAAAATAAAAAATAATAAGAGAAAATACAAAAAATATAAAAATATTATTAGAAATCTATGCCTACGGCCTAGCCGTCGGCATTGCTACGGTGACGGAACGGTAGAGCCCTGGATCGATGACATGGCGTAGGGCGGGGATCAATGACGTGGCAAAAACGTGGGCCAGGCCTATGCCGACGGCCTAGCCGTCGGCATAGAAATGCCACCCCACGGGACCGGCGAACGACGCGGATCGATGACGTGGCGGCGTGGTGGATCGATGACGTCGGCGTAGCTATGCCGACGGCCACCGTTAGCCCGTCGGCGTAGCCTGACGCCGTCAAACTGACGTCGCCGCACGGGTAGACGGGCCACGTGATATGCCGACGGCCTGCTCTATGCCGACGTCCCGCGTCGGTATATTCGGAGAAACGCCGACGGCTTATCTATGCCGATGGCCCCCGTCGGCATAGATGGTTATACGCCGACGGCCTTTCTACGCCGACGGCTTTAGTTGTGCCGTCGGGGTAAGCCCATATATGCCGACGGGGGCCGTCGGCATAGATATGCCCGTCGGCAACTGCCTAAATTCTGGTAGTGACAGAACCTACCAGCGCCCAACTAGCCAGCATTTATTCCATGCATCCCCGCTCCCCTTCCTCCCACCTCAAGTACTAGCGCAGCGTCTCATCTCATCAAGTACGCAACAAACCATTCTCCGTCCCCCGGACGCTCGTTCTTCCCTTCTCTCCCGGACGCTAGTTCTTCTCCATCCACCTCCCCAACCCAAGGATCCTCACCAGGTGTCGCTGATGATCTTGTTCTTCCTCCCGTTGATTTTATGTTTACTTCTTCTTCTCGCTGCTGCGTTTTACTTGTTCACCAACGTAGATCCTGGAACAAATCCAGGAGCAACGTAGATCGACGGCATGCTAGCTCTGTCTCTGTCTCTGTCTCTGTCTCTGTCTCTCTCTCTCTCTCTCTCTCTCTCTCTCTCTCTTCTTGTTCTTCTTCTTCCTGTGTTTTACTTGTCCAGCATCGTAGATCCTGGAACGAATCGAGGAGCAACGTAGATCGGCGGCATGCTAGCGCTCTCTCTCTCTCTCTCTCTCTCTCTCTCTCCTTGTTCTTCTTCTTCCTGTGTTTTACTTGTCCAGCAACGTCGATCCTGGAACGAAACTAATGTATCCTTTTCTCGTTATTACAGCATGGACCCAACAGCACCAGCGTTTAATCGGGTTGCTGCTCCAACAGTTGAGGATCTCGACCAGCGCGCACTACTAATAAGGGATAAATTCAGTGCTGAGGGTTGGCTTTGTCCGCGTTGTTATCAAGTAAACAACCAAATAGACAACCTACTCTATAGGGTTCCAGCTTTCGAGTGTACTAATCCCGATAAGTGCAATGCTAAGGTCCTACTATTTCTTCCCTTAACCTTTTACATCTAATTTAATCTGAATTGCTTTTTTGCGGGTATTTATTTTTGTTTGACTGTACATCTAAATTTATTTTTTGCAGTGCCCTGGGACAGTTGAATTGAGCATTACTGACTGCATAATGAATACCGTCAGGACCAATTTTCTGATTAGAAGTCAAGGCGATAACCGTAAGTCTAAACTCTTGACACCTCTACTATATACTCTTTTGTACTCCTAGCGGCCTAGCAGTATGTACTTCCACGCCCTTCTCAGTCGGTTGCTGTTTAAAGGGTTTCCATGTTAATTAATTCCACAAGGCTAAACCAATATTCGTGCATTTTTTTTCTACTCCGTATGATGCATACACGCAAGACGCAACAATCTCCCATATTTTAGGGGAGCAGTGGTGCATAGATAATACTGAGGGGTGTATAGCAGTGGTGCTTTGTTTTCAAATGAGTATATACTGTTTCTTTTTGCACAAGCAGCTACTTTTTTAGATAATATACCACTTTTTTGCGTGAGGGAATATACTCTTTTGTGGAGTATATATTACGTTTTAGAGAGAGAGAGGTCCTTTTTAGGGGCATGAAATAAAAAAAACACTTATATCCCCAAAAAGAATTGTATACGTCATATAGAAAATTTGTGTTCGTCCTTGGGAACACACATGATATATACATTATTGTGGAGTATATATGAACCATGTAATAAATCAATCTAAGAAGTAATCGAGCAATCAATTTTTTGTTAAGTACTATCACAAAGTTGAGCACATGTACACTTGCACTGTTAGGAGTGCTAGGGGCATATGGACAAACTATTCAAACAAACAATCAAGTAAAATTAATATATTTGTCATACTTAAGAGGAGGGTTCGTGCATACTAATAACACACCTATTTATACTGCATATAATGTGTATGGTTCCTCGTACTTTGTTGTTAATGTTTTCGCTTTTTGCAGGGAACTGCACAGCACATGCAGTCTTGGCCGGCATGGATGCTGCACTTAAAATCGAAGGGGCCCTCCGCGGCGTGCCTGTGTTACAGCCACTCAATGGTACAAGCCTATTAAGAGACTACCACCGCTTCTATCCGGATGGTGTTGGGCATGAAAGAGAGCGGGAATGGAGAGGATATCGCAGATACGAACAGTTGCTGAGGGTTGCCCAGGCGTTCGGAGTTGAGTATGTGTCTCCAATGAGAACAATCACAAGGGCGCTGAGACTGCAATCCTGGTTTCGACTGACAACTAGGCAGACTAGTATGGACTATCTAGTGCGCCTGATCGCTAATGGCTATCCGTTATTAGCCACCATGGAGATTGGTCGCTGGTTCAGAATGGCAGCGGATGGACACTTGTACATGGGGCCTCCTGCTGAATTTCCCGGTAATCATGCTGTGTTGCTGATCGGAAGCGTAGCACGACAAGTGGTGCTCCCAAATAACATAACCCGGCAGAGTGAGGTGGTTCCCAGCCTTCTTTTTAAGGCAAGGAACTCAAATGGGTCTACAGCTCACAGGTCTGCTGCACAAGGAGGTTATGGTGGGGATGTGTACCTATTGGCGCAGGATTTGGGTCCATACTTGTATGGATTTCGTATTGAGATCCCAACCTGGATGCTTCCTAATGATGCCCATGGTTTTGGGTACCGCCCGAGAAAAACGAATACCGGGCGGTTACCGCGTTTCTCGCCGCCCCACGAGAAATACCTATACCGAGCAAAAAATACCGAATTTTTTGAATAATTTGAATTTGAATTCTCAAGGTCTAATAAAGAAATTTGTTTCTCATATGAGATAACTGTCTTGCTCTGGCGTAGTGGTAAGCATCTGTTATGCGCCTCGGGAGGTAGCTGGGTCGAGTCCTCCTTCCGCATTTTTGTATTTTTCAAAATAGACAGCCAAAAGGGAGAAAAAATGACAGCCCAATGACTTCAGTTCAAGATATTATTATATCTAATTTAAAATTGCTTGAATTCAAAATTCAATTTTAAATTTCGTCCGAAATTTATTCGGTATTTCTCGGTAACCATGGTTACCAGGAATATCGCCCACCCACGAGAAAATTGGCCTATTTGGGATCCAAAACCTTGATGCCTGAGTCAGCACTGTCATCACCTACCTAACCTAGGTATGGAACAACACGTCTGCTTGGTGGAAAATGTTTCAGTTTGCGTTTGGTTGCTGAGACGTATGGTGGTCATGGTATCTTCTAGCCGTAGTTATCTTATCCATATGGTGATCATGGTATCTTCTAGCCGTACTTTATCTTACCTGCGCTGTGTCGCAGTCCGGTCACTACTTGACCCTTGTATCAAACTCATTTTACCGTTCCTAGAACTTGTAAGGCCTCAGTTTAACCCGGGGTGTGAGTCCCGTTTCTAGAAAAACAAACATGTATGGTGATGCTGGCTGGCATTGTAATATTGACAATTGATCTCTGTCTAGTTACTATTTGATTGTAGCCTTTGTCAACAATATTTGCAAGCAACCTGAGTAGTCTTGTTTTGTTTTGTTATGTTCTTTTATAGTACTACAAGAGATTTTTCTTCTCCTGACATATATTTGCGCTTTTATCCATTTTCTACTACGTATTCATGTATATAACTTTTCCTTTCTTATGTTCGTTTTTAACATTTCTAAATTTGATTCTTGTTCTGCTAAAGAATTTGAAGTTGCCGCAAAATAATACAGAAACCGGAACATCAATACTCATTTTTGTCCCAAATCCTTTTTGTGAATACGCGAAGCTTGCTTATCTTTCCATTGATAGAAGAAGAAAGAGTGACTATAAGGGATGGTACAACAGATGGCACGGCCTAAACAGAGGAAACGACACGACAAAACTTGTCTAGCCCTGAGAAGCAGCACAGACTGTTTGCACATGAACACGTCACCGTGTACCCTCGGCGTCGAGCGCGATACGCCAGACACGTCGCCGAAGGAGGCTCACCGGAATCGCGATACGCAAGACAATCCGGCGAATACTTTTGAAGACCTGACACCCCACGCGGCCGCGAGAGACCCTGTCTAGACGCACGGCGGTGATGGGCTGCCCTATGTCGGTTCGCCTGCCCCTAGGACTTCGTAGATCGAAGCTCTCCGAAGCGAAGAACACCGATGAACGAGAAGCAGAAAACTAGGGTAGGAGACAAAAGTTTGTAGATGAGTTTTTGCGATTGTGTGTTGTTGTTTCAATCGGCCATCACCCCTCATGTATATAAGAGGCGGCTTGACTTTCCGTGCAAGAAAAAGTTATAATTCACGTCCAAAACCCTAGTTTGAGTCCAACTCAAAATCCGAACTTTCCAAAACTGTTCGGTTTACAACCTGGCTGCACCTTGCGGGTCAATTTTGTGGCAGTAAACGACCTCTGATGAAAATGCGGCCAAAATAATATTTACTCGTTTCGACGAGGCGAACAACTTTCATGTTGAACATTTTTAAATTTGAGGCCATATTCAGGGCCAAATTGCTCGCGCAAAACAGCTACTTATTCACGCAGCTCATCAGACATACCCACATGTGTGTCTCATTCCGGGCGTCATATTTTGCCCACTGGAGCGTCGCGCTGTGCGGGCTCTAACTTTTGCATATGACCTCAAATTGGGACAATCTTTATATCAAAATCGATCGTTTCGTCGAGAAAAAGATAATTCGTGTAAATAAGTTTTCCATATGGGGCCGTCTTGGGGGCGTAATAAACCGAAAAGTGTTCTAAATACAAAATCTCAGTAGTTCGAACACATTTTCGGCCTTAGAGATGAGATTGGATGGCTATGGGTCAAATATGAAAGTTTCTCCTTTCGATGACACGAAACTTTATCACTTTGAGCACTTTTCTATTTGAGGCCTTCTTAAATACTAGTCAATATGTACGTGCAATGCACATTAATTTGAAAATATATTAAGTGCATGCGGATATTAAGTAGACTATTATTTGTGTGTAATTATGTGATTAGCACTATATTTGGCACGAAATTAACTGCACGCTAAACGTGTTGAGCGCCCGACATTGAAGCAGTTTAGGTCGTCGAATTGACATGATTTGATGGCCGAGATTAATTGGATCTGCCTTTTTGGGTCTTTATATTTTACTAATAATAATGTACGTATTAGGTAGGATATTAGTTGCATATATTAGGTAAGATATATCTGTTGCACGTTGGTAATTGGTAAGATATCAATTACTTTTTGCGAAAATGGTAGGATATTAATTACATGGCAGATTTCATGGGATAGCGTTGAGTCAAAATGTGTTTATAACCAATGGCAGTGGTGGGTAATTAGAGCGTTAAACGTGTTTGGTGCTCAACGTTGGAGCAATTTGAACCGCTAGATACCATGATTTGACGGTCGAGATGGTTTGGATCCGCCCCTTTGGGTCTTTTATATTGATATAGATGTTTTTGACAATGCCAAAATCTGGTGTCAACACATGCCCCCTGTTTTTCGGCAAAACTTGCAAGCCAAAAAATAATTGGCAATGTATTCATTCTAAGGACGATGTCAACACTCCATCGGCCATTTATATTTCTTAGGACGATAACTATTTTATCGGCCATGATTTATCCTAAGGGCGATAGTTATTTATCGGTCATTTATTCTTCTTAGGGCGATAATCATGTATCGGTCATCTTTATGCTAAGGGCGATAGTTATATATCGGCCGTTGCCTATCTAGGCTTCTTGCCACACACTTGGATTGTATTTTTTTAAATATTTTCCATTGAGAGCTCGAGGTAACAATGTCCCTTGTACGGATTCCACCAAATATGAGTTTCCAGGAACTACTCTTGTAATCTTAAAAGGACCTTCCCAACTTGGAGACCACTTCCCAGATTTTCTGTCTTTCAAACCAATTGGTAGAATCACTTTCCACATGAGATCGCCAACTTGAAAACTCTTCAACTTGACCTTTTTATTGTAAGCTTTAGCCACCCTCAACTTATCTCTCTCGATGGCCTTCAAAGCAGCCAGACGTTTATCGGCGACCTCATCAATATTGTCCATCATCAAGTTATAAAAGTCCACCGCCGATAAATCATTTTGTTTGGCTATTCTCAAAGCATTCAAATTCACTTCCACTGATAAAACGGCCTCTTGACCATATACAAGCTCATATGGAGTTACCATTGTAGCACCATGCCTTGAGATTCTGTGTGCCCACAAAGCTTCAGACAATAGCTCATGCCATCTCCTTGGATTATTCTCAATCATCTTCTTAATGAGCTTGATCAATATTTTATTACTAGACTCAGCTTGTCCATTGGCTTGGGCATAATATGGAGAGGAATTGAGCAACTTTATCTTATATGATTCGGCAAATTCTCTAATTTGATGTGACATAAAGGATGAACCTTGGTCTGTAGTTAATATTTGAGGAATGTCGAATCTATGAATAATACGCTCAGTTATGAATTGAATTACCTCTGTATGCATCATATTTTTGAGTGGTATTGTTTCAGACCATTTAGTGAAATAATCAGTTGCCACCAACACGAACCGATGCCCCTTTGAAGAAGAAGGATGAATCTCTCCAATAAAGTCTAATCCCCAACCTCTAAACGGTAACGGCTTGATAATAGGATGTAACATAGCAGCGGGAGCCAGCTGAATATCACCAAACTTTTGACAAGTTTCACATCCTATAAAATACCAGAAGCAATCATTAACCATCGTCGGCCAATAAAACCCAGCACATCGTAATAACCATTTCATCTTGGGAGCCGACTGATGAGTGCCACAAATACCTTCATGGACCTCTCCCATAGCAACTCTCGCTTGGTCCTCGTCCAAGCACTTTAAAAGAACATCATCAACTGTTCGACGATAGAGATCATTGTTGGTGTCAAAACTGGCGGATCTCGGGTAGGGGGTCCCGAACTGTGCGTCTAGGCGGATGGTAACAGGAGACAAGGGACACAAAGTTTTACCCAGGTTCGGGCCCTCTTGATGGAGGTAAAACCCTACGTCCTGCTTGACTAATATTGATGATATGGGTAGTACAAGAGTAGATCTACCACGAGATCAAGGAGGCTAAACCCTAGAAGCAAGCCTATGGTATGATTGTTGTATGTTGAGGTTGTCCTACGGACTAAAACCCTCCGGTTTATATAGACACCGGAGAGGGTTAGGGTTACACAAAGTCGGTTACAATGGTAGGAGATCTGAATATCCGCATCGCCAAGCTTGCCTTCCACGCCAAGGAAAGTCCCATCCGGACACGGGACGAAGTCTTCAATCTTGTATCTTCATAGTCCTGGAGTCCGGCTGAAGGTATAGTCCGGCCATCCGAACACCCCCTAATCCAGGACTCCCTCAGTAGCCCCTGAACCAGGCTTCAATGACGACGAGTCCGACACGCAGATTGTCTTCGGCATTGCAAGGCGGGTTCCTCCTCCAAGTTCTTCATAAAAGATCGTAAACACTAAGGATAGTGTCCGGCTCTACAAAATAAGTTTCCACATATTGCCATAGAGAGAATAATATTAACACAAATCTAATCTGCTGGCCTATTCCGTAGCATGACATCACGCTACGGTCAAGTCCTTTACTCGAATCGTTTTTACTTCCCCACCTCAGCGAATTTTGCGAGGCGGTTTCCTTGGCACGTCTTGTCAAAGCAGAGATCGTGTCCCCTTTATTTACGGGATTCTCATCAATACGGGTGTGGGTAACCCAATCGTGCCCGTTAGCATGTTTTCTCGATTAAAGGTGAGTCCCAAACGGTTACGGGGAGGGCTCTTGGTGTTCAACCTCTTATAAAGAGACCAAGGCCTTACTCCTTTCTTTCAATCTCAAACGAGTTCGCCCGTCGCCTCGAGTTCCAACACCCTAGGCTCTAGATTTCAGGCGCTTCGGACCTTCGACAATGTCCGGTTCCGACCTTCAAGGCCGATGGATACCCTCCTCCGTCACGGAGGAGGTTGTGCTAAAGTTGAGAGAGGACAAGTTCTTGACCGGCAAAATTTCGCATAGGCTGCCCGCTCAAGGGCAGGCTATTCCCAGTCCTCAGCCTGGTGAGAGCGTGGTGTTCGTGTCTCACTTCCTTCGGGGGTTAGGCTTCCCAATGGATCCCTTCGTGAGGGGGCTGATGTTCTATTACGGGCTGGAATTCCACGACTTAGCTCCGGAGTCCATCCTCCATATTTCCTCATTTATCGTCGCGTGTGAAGCATTCCTCCGTGTTACTCCTCACTTCGGATTATGGCTCAAGACCTTTAAAGTAGAGCCGAAGATGATTAAGGGACGGCACGCAGAGTGCGGAGGCGCTGTTATAAGCAAGAACGCTGATGCTCCATGGCCCGAGGTCTCTTTTCAAGAGGAGCTCGGCTTATGGCAACGGGAGTGGTTCTATATCACCGCTCCCAGGGGCACCAAGTGGGTGGCGCCGCCTGCCTTTCGCTCGGGTCCCCCACAGCAGCTAGGGTCGTGGGCCAATAAAGGCCTAGACTGGGGGCCATCTAAGGACGTGCCCTTGTTGCAGGGCCGCATCAGGGATCTCTTACAAAGAGACCTCAGCTTGGTCAAAGTGACACAAGTCATGCTGATCCGCCGAACCCTGCCCGGCAAACGTCGCTCCCTTCGTCTGTGGGAGTTTAATCCGGAGGGACCGCGAGCTCTCCAGCATTTTATGGGTGCTACGCCCGCGGAGATGTATAAACTGTTCTTCGGATCACAAGCAATGTGTCCGGATTTGACCGAGGACGCAGGTCTAAACTACAATCGCCCGGATACTCAAGTAAGTAGCCTTGTGCCCGGACTCACTATCCGTATACTTGTCATAAACTTTCCCCTAAAAAGAGCTGTCCTTTTAAACAGGAGTGGATAGCGAAAGCAAAGCTAATCAGGTGTCCGGCTCCCCTCCCCGAGACCAGGCCGGATCCCGTGCTGGTCAGGATGTTGAAGATTATGCCTTGGGAGAAAAGCAAGGGAGGGGACAAGGAGACTTCGGCCTCCTCGATGGAGGCTGTTCCGAAGGGAGGGACCGACAATTCCTCTCCTCAGGGGAAGAAGAGGGCCGCCTCTGACGACCCGGAGACCGTGGCCTCAAAGCGGGGGGAAAAATCCTCGTCAGAGGGTCCCACGCCGGGGGGTACCTTGGCCGAATTATGCCCTCAAGGGGATCAGCCCTCCAGTAAGCCGTAAGTAGAGAAAGATTTTATTCTTGAAAGATGAGAGAAATCCTTGCTTTATATCTGAGAAAAGTAACAGAGAATTTACCTTGTAGTTCGGACCTCCGCCCTTCTCAGTAGAGCTCGTCTTTGGGGGACCTTCTTCGAAAATGATGGAGAGTGGAACGCCTCCCCCTGCCGTATCGCCTAGCGAGGCGGGAGACCCTGAGGTATCGTCGCGGAGGGTTTCTCCGAATCCGGCAGGGGCGGAAGGTATCCATATGGCCCCCCAAGGTTCTCCGCGTCCGGCTTTCGAAAGAGGCCATAGTACAAGTCCGGCACCGCCCGGTGCGCGGTCGGAGGAGCTGAAGAATCTGCTAGGGCGAGCCTCTATCTCGGCGGAGCACCGTGCATTGATGGGCACAGTGATTGAAAGGATTTCGTCCGTAGAAAGCGGTTTGCACGAGGCCGTCAGAAGTTTACTGACAAGTTTTGAGGTAAGTGAAATAATGTACACTTTTTGACAGTTGCTCATAAATAAGATGCGCCCTGTGTAGATAGTAGCCCCTGAGACTCTGTGCGTTGTCAAAAGTGACGGCGCGCAGAGGATCATAATCCCAGGTCTAAAATGTCGCCTTTGTATATAGGTGGCGAAGTGTCCGGAATCCAGTCGGACTGATGAATTTGCCGAGCTAAAGCGGCAACTTGACGTGGCAGATGCCGACATCGCGCTCGTCAACAAGCGGCTTGATGAGGCACAAGGTATGTAATTCCTCGGGCAGCACCTGGTAAGAGGAGCTTTATGCCAGTATCTTACATCGTGTATGCTTGACGCAGATGGTGCAGCCGCCTTGGAGAGTCTTCGGGCGGAACTTGCCCGAGCCAAGGAACAAGCCCGAAAAAGTGATGCGGCTGCCGAGAAGGCCCTTGAAGAGCTGAGAGCCGAACAGGCTGCTCACTGTCGAAGCAAGAAAGAGATGTCCGAGATGGCCGTGAAGCTAAAAAGCGCTGCTGACCGTTGCAAGCTTCTTGAAAAAGAAGACCGGGCGGAGCAGACGGACTTGAAGAAGGCCGTTGACGATGCCAAGGATGCTCGCTCTGCAATGAGAGCTGCGAAGGAGGAGCTGCGTCAGGCCGGAGAAATCGCGGCTGGAAAGCCCTATATGCTGCGGAGGAAGTTTTGTGATCCTAAGCATGCTCCGTTGGACCGACTGTGGAGTACGGCGGACACCTATCTGGATTTGGCGGCAAGTGCTGCTGATGCGACCGAACACTTCCGAGATCAGAAAGATTGCGAAGTGGAGAAACTCTTCTGGTCGTAGTTCCACAATCCAGAGCGTCCACTATCAGTGGCCGATCGCCTGGCCGAATGGGCCGAGCTGAATAGGTTGTCTGGACTCGCCATGAAGTGCACCATGAGTCATTTGTGGCCAGAGAGATCGGAGCCAAAGAGTTATTTCAGCTTGGTGCAGCAATTCCTTGGTACGGTGCCGCGTATTAATGCAATGAAGATGTCAACATGTATAGAGGGTGCGCGGATGGCTCTTGCCCATGTCAAGACATACTGGGCGGAAATGGAGACCACCGCTGTTGCATCCCGAGATTCGGACGGAAGCCGAGTACCTGCCGAGCACTATTTTCAGGAAGTTATGCAAGGCGCTCGTGTAATAGAGACGCAGTGCTCGAAGGATGCTATCTTCGAATAGCATATGTGATTGTAAAACTATATTTTGATAAATTATAGGAACTTTTTATACTTGTGCCTGCAAGTATTTTAACACCTCCTGTGCGGCCGTTTATATAAAATCTGAAAGATGGCAGTCGTCGGCTTCAGCCCCCACGCACATAATGCCAGGGTGTTCGCAGAAGGCGCGTTTTCACACTTCATCCAACGCCTTGGTCCTACAAAGGAGGTGATAGCGTAGCGAACTAGGCAATCGGACTATAATGCTTTATCACTTTCACTTAGCCATAGGAGCTTGACAGTGAGGCTACTTAGATAGCCCCTGGTGGCGACTGCGCTCGCCCGAATTCGGGGCGCGTATGTGCCTGGCCGGGAAACGACCCTTCGTTAAAGCGGAGGAATCCTATAGATTCCGGTAGGTCATCGAGTGGCTGACCAGTCTCACGCTATATCATGACAGTTAGTTTTCGGCTTTCTCTACTGAGGTGCTCGCCTGGCCGAACCAGGGCACAATCGCAGTAGTTCTCCTCGTGCTACCTTAGCCGATAGAGCGGAACATAAGGCAGCCGAACACAGGAGCCGGGCAACCCAACATTTGACCAAAGACATGATTCGGAGCTGATGCATATAAGGCCAAAACTCGCGACGCTGAACACTCCCTAAGGCATTCGGTCTTTATGAGTGCGGGCGAGACAACACCCTTTATTAAAAGCCCCTAGTATCCAGGTACGCGCAAATAATTCTGACGTGGCCACATGCCAAGACGCCAGCCTCCTCCTTGGTTATACCAGAGAAAACCAGGGGATGTGTATCAACAAGAGACAGTAAAAAAGGTTTACACAGGGTCTTAATCTGAAAAGAATCCTTGGAACGGGTCCCTACTGCACGTTTGCGCCTGTGTCTCCATTGTGCCGTATCCTGGATGGGCGCAGCACGATGTTCATCTGTAAAAGAGAGGAACTTAGTTGAAAAGAGGTCGTGCCGAACAGAAGTTTATATAAAATAAAAAGTAGAAATTGAAATGGGTAAAATTGAGCTTGATTGTCTCTTATTTTATATGTGTGGAGCCCCTAGAGCAGAGGTGTACGGCTATTAAGCCTTTATTAATGATATTTTTGTGCCGGACTTGTCTATCCGTGTCCGTGGTTTTAATGACCTGTTCAGATGTTTTGGCTGGTGAAGCCATTTTATTGTGGGGCTGTTAAAGCGGCCGCACAATCCTCCGCTCGGGGGAGGCGCACTCAATGCTTCCCCTTCAAAGAGATGATGCCTCGTGGACCAGGCATCTTAAGCGTAAGAGATGCATAATGCGGTATTGCGTTAAAGCGGGCGAAAGCTTCGCGTCCCAGCAGTGCTTGATAGCGACTTGAGAATGGGACGATGTGGAAAGTCAGCTTTTCGCGACGGAAGTTATCGGTAGAGACGAATATAACTTCGAGCCGGAGAAAACCCATACAATGGGTGTCCGGACCTGGCGTTACCCCTTGAAAGGAGGTTTTGCTGTGGCGAATTCTTGTTGGGTCTATCCCCATGTGGCAGATTGTGTCCTGATATATCAGGTTTAGACCGCTGCCGCTGTCCATCAGGACATTTGTAAATTGGAGTCCGCCAATTATTGGATCGAGTACCAAGGCAGTCCAACCTGCGTTCCTGATACTTTTAGAATAATCCAGATGATCGAAGATTATTGGTTTTGACAACCAGTGGTGAGACTCCGTTGGGGTAGGCCGTATGGCGCGTACCTTTATGGGCGCCGCACGTTTTGTTATGTGAAGTATGTTTACTGTTTTTACTTCTTGTGGAAAATTCTTTTGTTTCCTGGTGCTCTGCTTTTGGGATTCGTCATCGTCTTCGCTTGGTGTGTCGAGCCCCTTGTGTTCGGCGTTGGGTTTGCCAGATTGTTTGAAAACCCAACAATCTCTGTGGGTATGGTTAGCAGGCTTCCCGGGAGTACTGTGTATTTGACATATCCTGTCCAAGATTTTGTTTAGGTTGGATAAATCATCTCTGTTATCCTGGAGGGGCGGCTTTTTCTGATTCCGCCGTGAGCTTTTGAATCCGGCGTTGACTGCCGTGCTCTTCGGACTGTTTTCCTTAGTCCGGCGACGATCCTTGTTGCGTTGCGGTTTTCCGTTTCCATCCCTAGTTTTGGATGTACTTGGTTCGCTGGTGCTACATCTTGCCAACCAGCTGTCCTCTCCTGCGCAAAAGCGGGTCATGAGGCTTGTTAATGCGGCCATTGTTCTTGGCTTTTCTTGGCCGAGGTGTCTAGCGAGCCATTCGTCTCGAACGTTATGCCTGAAAAATGGCTAGGGCTTCGACGTCCGGACAGTCGACTATCTGATTCTTCTTAGTGAGAAATCTATTCCAGAACTGCCGAGCTGACTCTCCGGACTATTGGGTTATATGACTGAGATCGTCTGCATCCGGAGGGCGGACATAGGTCCCTTGAAAATTTGCTCGGAAAGCATCCTCGAGCTCTTCCCAACTTCCAATTGTGTTTTCAGGAAGGCTTTTAAGCCAATGCCGGGCTGGCCCTTTAAGCTTGAGGGGTAAGTATTTGATGGCGTGGAGGTCATCTCCTCTAGCCATATGTATGTGGAGGATATAGTCCTCGATCCAGACTCCAGGGTCTGTTGTTCCGTCATATGCCTCTATGTTTACGGGTTTGAATCCCGCTGGAAATTCATAATCCAGGACCTCATCAGTGAAACATAGGGGGTGTGCGGCGCCCTTGTATTTGGGTGTGCCGGATTCGGATACTGGCTTTATTGCATTGCTTACGGGAGCTTGCTTTCTTCGCCCATAAATGGACCTGGCTGGGCCATCTTTTTGATGCGAATCCTTAAGTGGGTCGCATGCCGGCTTAAGTGCGGCGCCGCTTGCCGCTTTATGCTGGCCATGGGGTCGTCTATCCGACCGTGTGGCTTTCTTATTTTTTGAATGCGAGGGCTCTAAGGCCTCTTCGTCGAATTCGGGCAGTAGCTTTCGCTTCGGATAGCTTTTAGTGTGGCGACTGCCGCCGTATTTGTCTGCGGTATTGATTACTTTGCTCCAACTAATTCTGAGTGCATCTTCCGCAGTTTTTAGCTTCCGCTTCTGCTTTTTCAGGCTGCGTGCGGTTGAAACGAGCCTTTTGTGGAGGTTCTTTTGCTCCATGGGCTTATCCGGAGTAAGGTTGTCCGGAATGCCGTTTTTGCCGAGGACGGGTTGTTCGGTTTCTTTATCCGAGTTGCCCTGTTCGGACGGTTGCTTTAAGGCATGCTCGTCGTCTGCCAGCTCATCCTGCTCTATGGCTGGGTCTGTATCGAGGTGGGGCTTGGAGCGGCGTTTACGCCGCCGCTTTGTTTTCTTTTCGAGAGATCGATCCCTCGTTGCATCCCCGTGTTCCTCGTTGTCGCTTCCTTTAGGTGTATCCACCATGTACACATCATGAGATGAGGTGGCTGTCCAATGCCCTATAGGCGTTGGTTCATATGCTTCTCCTGCATCGTCGTCCATACCGTCGATGTCTTCGGAGTCGAAATTGATCACGTCATTTAGATTATCGGCGATGGCTACCAAATGGGTGGTGGGTGGGTTTTGAATTTCCACATCGTCCGTATCCCAACCTTGCTGACCGTAGTCCGGCCAGGGCTCTCCTGATAAAGAGAGAGACTTTAGTGACTTCAGGATATCGCCGAAGGGCGAGTGCTGAAAGATGTCCGCAGCGGTGAACTCCATGATAGGCGCCCAATCGTGTTAGATCGGCAGGGGCGCGGAGGGCTCGGAGTCTGGAGAGGAGTCCGGCCACTCGGAGCCACGGGCCTTGCAGAGTGCGGGGCTGGTATTCGCCTCGATCGCCTTTGGGATCACAGCCCCCGAGGCGGCGTCCAACCGCTCATCCTCGATAGATGCAACCGGCTCCGAATTAAGGGTCGGAACCGATGCGTGTGCGGCCTCCAGGGCACTGTTCGGCGGCAGAGCTAGATCATGCCCATCGAGACAGTGCGGCGCGCTCGGTTGTGGCTCGAATCCGTCGAAGATCAAGTCCCCGCGGATGTCAGCCGTGTAGTTTAAGCTTCCAAATCTGACCTGATGGCCAGGGGCGTAGCTTTCGATCTGCTCCAAGTGGCCAAGCGAATTGGCCCGCAGTGCGAAGCCACCGAAGACGAAGATCTGTCCGGGGAGAAAAGTCTCACCCTGGACTGCATCGTTGTTGACGATCAAAGGAGCCATCGGGCCTAAAGGCGACGACACAGAGGAACTCTCAATGAAAGCACCAATGTCGGTGTCAAAACCGGTGGATCTCGGGTAGGGGGTCCCGAACTGTGCGTCTAGGCGGATGGTAACAGGAGACAAGGGACACGAAGTTTTACCCAGGTTCGGGCCCTCTTGATGGAGGTAAAACCCTATGTCCTGCTTGATTAATATTGATGATATGGGTAGTACAAGAGTAGATCTACCACGAGATCAAGGAGGCTAAACCCTAGAAGCCAGCCTATGGTATGATTGTTGTATGTTGAGGTTGTCCTACGGACTAAAACCCTCCGGTTTATATATACACCGGAGAGGGTTAGGGTTACACAAAGTCGGTTACAATGGTAGGAGATCTGAATATCCACATCGCCAAGCTTGCCTTCCACGCCAAGGAAAGTCCCATCCGGACACGGGACGAAGTCTTCAATCTTGTATCTTCATAGGCCTGGAGTCCGGCTGAAGGTATAGTCCGGCCATCCGAACACCCCCTAATCCAGGACTCCCTCAATCATCATCTCTCATTGTGTATTTGATAGCCATACACCGAACATCCCTGTCCACTCTTTTACTAGGATCACACAAATAATCAATAATGGGCTTCCTCCAGTCCTGATTTTCTCCTGCATTAAAATTTTCATTAGCGGCTGAAATGGTGGGCTTCGGTTCAGCCTCCCCTACGTTGGCAAGACTAGACATCGGCCTTTGGGAAATATGAAACATGCCACGATCAACATGATAGCCGGATGCTTGTTGTGCCAACTCATTTTCTCTCCAATTTTCATGTCTAGATATGTGAGCAATGCTAAAATAATCCAAAGTAGAAATTATATCCAGACATTTATCAAGATAAAAATCGGTGATTCGTTAAAACATGAAAAACTTTGGATATTTGCTGCACTACTAATAATGAATCACCAAAAGCCTCAATATGTGTAACACCTATGGCAAGCAACATCTCTAAGCCGAATAACAATGCTTCATATTCGGCTTGATTATTTGTGCAAAAATATTCTAAGCGGCACGAGGCTTCAAAAACAGCACCATGAGGATATATGTAAACAATACCGACACCTTGGCCGTTGCTACAAACCGAACCATCAAAATATAATCTCCATGGCACTAATGAGACAAGGTTTATATCAATATCATGCTTGTCATCAATCTGATGCTCAACAATAAAATTAGCAACAATGTGGCCTTTCATGGATTTCATAGATTCATAAGCCAAATCATATTCAATTAAAGCATAAGCCACTTGCCAATTCTACCACTAAGAATTGGACTATGCAACATGTATTTGATGACATCGGTTTGACAAGCTATAATGCAAGTACTAGGAACTAGATAATGTCTCAATTTTGTGCAAGCATAATATAAGCATAAGCATAATCTCTCAATAAATGTATACCTTGTCTCGGCGTCCAATAATTGCCGGCTCAAATAAGTAATAGCATGCTCCTTTCCTTCAGTCTCTTGAGTCAAAACAGCACCAATAACACCTTCCTCCGCTGCAATGTAAAGTCTAAATGGCTCCCTGTGCCTGGGCGCTTTCATAACCGGAGGAGTGCACACATATTTCTTAATCATATCAAATGCCTCTTGCTGTTTTGCCCCCAAGTAAAATCAACATCATTCTTTAACCGAAGGATAGGAGTAAATGCATCAACCTTCCCTGATAGATTGGCCATGGATCTCCTCAAATAATTGACCTTGCCAAGGAATTTTTTTCATATCTCTCTTGCATGTTGGAGCCTCTACTTTCTGTATAGCTTCTATCTTTTTGGGATCAATTTCCATGCCATCTTCATGAATAATGAAACCCAAAAACTTTCCAGCCGATACACCAAAGGCACACTTCAAAGGATTCATTTTCAACCCATATTTCTCCATTCTTTCAAAAGCCAAACACAAATCGGTTAAGTGAGATTCAAAAGCATCTGATTTGACAACAATATCATCAATATAGACCTCAAGTATAACACCAAGTAAATCATGAAAAATTAAATTCATAGCCCTTTGATACCTGGCACCGGCATTCTTTAATCCAAAGGTCATCACCGTCCACTCAAATAAACCAAGGAAACCGGGGCATCAAAAAGCCGTTTTGGACATGTCCTCTTAGGCCATAAAAATCTGATTATACCCAACATTACCATCAAGAAAGCTAATGACCTTATGTCCAGAAGCATCATTAATAAGCATATCGGCTATTGGCATGGGATACTCATCTTTAGGTGTAGCTCAATTTAAATCTCTGAAATCAATGCACACCCTCAACTTGCCGGAGTCTTTCTTCTCTACTGGCACAATGTTAGAAATCCACTCGGCATACTTGCAAGGTCTAATAAAATTAGCATTAAGCAAATGACCGATCTCTTCCTTGATCCGATAATATGTTTTTGGATTAAACTTTCTGGCCGATTGCTTGCATGGTCTAAAACCGGCCTTTATAGGTAACTGATGCTCCACTAGCTCTCGGCTTAAACTTGGCATCTCATGATATTCCCATGCAAAGCAACAAACATATTCTTTCAACAGCTAAGCTTTATGATCGGTTCTTAAATTTTTGTTTACAAATGTCGGCTTAGGAATTGAACCATCAACTATATCTATCTCTTCTAATGGATCGGCCGATGTAAAACCTTGTCCCAATTTATCAATATCATCTAACTCTTCTATGGACTCATACATATCATTCTCATTGGACCAATATACTACAAGACGCTTTTGTAACCACTCTAAGTTAGGATCCATTTAAATACATCATACCTTGGAGCCGATTATCGCCAACCGGCTTTAAGGAAACGGGCACGAAACCACTTTTTGTGGCGCTAAGAAAATCAAATTCTGATAAGTCGCGCCCTGTCAAGCAAGTAGCATTGGGATGTTGCCAATCCACCGATGCATCGGCCAAAGAAACACAAGCCGAATTATCCGCATGAATGACTTCTACTTCATCATCAACCCATTGAATTAAAAACTGGTGCATAGTAGATGACACGCATTGGTTTGCATGAACCTAATCGTGGCCTAATATCACATTGTAGTTACCTTGCACCTCGGCGACAAAGAATGCAGTAGCCAAAGTTTTCCTTCCCACCGTGAGCTCCACATCTATCACACCTTTGGCTTCAGTTTTGTCTTTGCCTTCAAATCCATTGAGCACCATGTTGGTCTTATCAACTCTTCGTCACGCAGCCCCAACTTTTTGAAGACTGAATATGGCATAAGATTCACCACAGCACCACCATCAACAAGCATTCTAGCAACCGGCGATCCATTAATATGACCTTTAAGGAACAATGGCTTCAAGTGCATCACCGATTCTTTTGGCTTCTCGAATATAGCATTTTTAGGACCAAAATCCAACCGAGCTACTTCTCCTTCTTCATCTATAGCATGAAATTTAGCGGGTAAGCAGTACACCATATTAATATCCATACTTTCATGAACCGGTGTAAACTCATAATCAAGCATATCATCTTCATCCTCAAGCATGTCCACTGGCTCTGAACTATCCCCAAGTGAAGAGGAAGTAATAGGTGCAGTGGACGATGTAACACTGGTACAGCGACGTCCTAAACAAACGGTTTAAAACCCCTTTCCGCGATGGCATTTGGAACCGTCGCCAAGTGAGTGTGGGCGATAGGGGGGTCCTTCCCACACGACCCAGAAATCGTCGGGGATAGGCCCTCGTGGGACCCAGGCTGGGGCCGTGTGCGATTGGGCAAGGCATGGAAACCCAATCATTTCCGTAGGTATGTACATCCCACACGGTGAATCCCAGAAATCATTTCCGTAGGTATGTACATCCCACACGGTGAATCCGAGAAATCATTTTCGTAGGTATGTACATCCCACACGGTGAATCCCAGAAAATCATTTCCATAGGTATGTACATCCCACATAGTTCTTTGTGTGGAAATGTTTGTGCAAGGTGGCCTAACACAAACAGTTCGCTGCCGGAAGCCGTGTGTGATTGTTAGTTGATCGAACACGCCTACTTTCTAGAAACCGTGCGGGTTGTTTGAGTTCATCGCCCACGGTGCTGTCTGAGTAACCGTTTGCAATAGAAAACCCCAATAAGCAGTGAATTAGCCTATTATTGATAATCTATGTACTAATCAAACTGATATTTCTTATAAAACACGCCAGATATTTCATATCCGTATAAAAGCAACCAGGATTTCATAATCGAACTACATCACATAGCTTCAACACTCAGTTACGCCATTACACAACAGCACCAAGTTTCACATGCAGTATCAAAAACCTTTGGAAAGTAGCAGCATACACGGTAAATAGACAGATGAATCTCATCTGGGAAACTACAGAAGCGGAAGGCAAATATTGAGCCTTCAGTGATGTTGAATGTTCTTGCAACTTTAGGCCAGTGGCTATGGATAATTGCCGGCCCGACCTTCGTCCTCTTCAGCAAGACTTCAATATTGTACCGTGGGTGTTGAATGAATACCTTCCTCGCCTCTTGACCATGCAGGTGGTTTGAGAGGTAATCATCGGTGAACTGCTTTGAAAAGTACTGAAAACAAAAGCTATGCATAAATCGCTGTTGTAAATTTTGAAATGGTGCAAGGGGTAAAAACAAGGTAAAAGAGTTGGTACCATCCTATAGTTGACTGATGTCTTCTTCATTGTGCAAACAAAGATATTGCTGTTATCCGTCGCAAGTTTCTTCATCCTAACAATCTTTCTGAGTTTCTTGACTTGACTGATATTCATGGACATCTCATTTCCCCATATGCAAAATGGGTCGAACAGTGGGTCTAAGCCTCTGACAGCAGGACCTACATGTGCAAGACCAAATTGTAAGAAACCTAAATATTAGAATGATTCCTGCAACTGCACAATAATGTGCTATTAGCCAAAGGACCCTGCTTGAACAAACCTCGATGGTAAACTGTAGTATCTCCCATTGTTTCCCCGCAACACACATAAGGAAGATCTTGATCAGGTTAACTGAGAGTTGCCATACTATCAGTAGAATATGTATTGAGTACAGCCAAATTCGATTGGTGTCACATGCATAACAATACAAAATTGTACCCACAGCAAATGAAAATCAAATTGCAGAACTGAACCAAACAGTTAAATGGACAGCAGACCAAATGAACCAAAATAGTTAATTGAGCACGACATTGCAGAATAGAAACATGTACTAGAAGATGAGACAGTTAACAAAACAAAGAATGCTTGAGAACAGTACTACGAAATGTAGCAATTGTTGGACCAAAGTGTTAACTGAACATTACATTTCAGAGGACCAAACTGTTAACTGAACATCAGATTGCATATTAACATTACAGAGGACAAATCACTAGAAGGCACTCGCGGTGGCCTCGAGAAAACATCACGAACTGTATTTTAAAGTAGACAACCGCGCGGCGGTGTCGACGGTGGCCTCGAAGATGAGGTGCTCCTCCAAGATCTGGTGGTCGACCCGCATGTCAGCCATAGCGACCTCGTTCATGCGTGCGGCCGCATGCTACTCAGCTCCACGTCATACTGCATGTAAAATGGCTGTGGGCGGCGCTTAATTGGAGGAGGGGGGCAGTGATTTGGTTGGAAGGCGTCGCTCCGTCAGTCGGGGTATGTGGGACGGGAAAGGATGAGGATGGTGTGGGTCGGGTGTGGATTACTTGACCATATCGACGAGGCCGCGCAGCAAGAAGAAGGGTCGGCAGTGAGGAGGCCGCGCTGCAAGAAGAAGGGTCGCTAGCGAGGAGGCGGCGCTGCAAGAAGAAGGGTCACTGGCGAGGAGGCAGTGCTGCAAGAAGAAGGGTAGCCGGCGAGGAGGCGGCTCTACAAGAAGAAGGGTCGCCGGCGAGGAGGCTGAGCTGCTAGTAAGCAACAGTGAAGGTTTGAACTTGGAAAGCAAGGAGGAATAGTGGAAATGTGGCTTTTGGTAGGAGGGAGGGGGCGGGGAGATAGATATTTCCGCGGTGGCAAAAAAAATTCGCTCGGCGTCGCGAGAAACTGGCGCGCAAGTGTGGTTCATGCGGGGGCGGTGGACTGTAGACGACGAAGCTTCCTGCGTAAGCCAGACAAGACGGTGCGCCAAGATATTTTATATCGCATCCCACACGATTCTTTCTAGTGAACTGTTTGTGGTATACCTGATTTTTTCATTATGTTTTGGAAGACAAAATGGTGTTACGGAGGGAAAGATGGTGTTTGAATTGCTAGAACATTTACGTACAATGAACATGCAACTTGTACACGACTGTCGTGTTTAAATTTGGAATTATTACGGGTTCGTTTGGCATTTTTATGCATTAATTGAGTTTCTCGGCATTTAATGTGCATAATTCAAATTTGAACTACAAGCACATGCTCCAATGCACCAAACTTTGCTAAAAAATCACATGTGTGTCTTTGGGTGAATTTATAGGTCCCATGCAAGAAACGAGAATAAAATTCAAACATCTGAGTGTCGTGGCTTGGCCGGAATGATTGAGAAGCTTGGTTTTTTAATTCCTGTAAATCCAAAACACGGCTGAAAATCATGAAACTTGGCATGGTGTCATGACATGGCACCAACATGCTGCAGTAATTTTTTTGGCCGAATTGGGACAAACTTTGGTGTAAGCTTCTTGCAAACCGGAGCTTCCCTCAAGAAGGCTCGTGGTTCCGAGAGGGAACGTGTCACCTCCATGTGCGAAATGACACACGTACGTTGCCTTCTCCCTCCTTAATTTTTTTACATAGGCAGATTAGACCAAATAGAAGTACCGTGCTAAATTTTGGAATTATTCCGGGTTGTTTGGCCTTTTCTATACATTAATTAAGTTTCTGGGCATTTAATGTGCATAATTTAAATTTGAACTACAAGCACAAGCTCCAGTGCACCAAAGTTGTTTGAAAAATCACATGTGTGTCCTTGGGTGAATTACTAGGTCCCATGCAGAGATGGGACTGAAATTCAAACATCTGGCGTTCTGGCTCGGCCGGAAAGATTGAGAAACTTGGTTTTTTAATTCCTGTAATTCCAAAACACGCCTGAAAATCATGAAACTTGGCATGGTCTCATGACATGGCACCAATATGCTGCGGTAATTTTTTTGGCCGAATTGGGACAAGCTTTGGTGTAGGCTTCTTGCAAACCGGAGCTTCCCTCAAGAAGGCTCGTGGTTCCGAGAGGGAACGTGTCACCTCCGTGTGCGAAACGACATACGTATATTGCCTTCTCCCGCCTTAATTTTTTACACAGTCAGATTAGACTAAATAGAAGTACCGTGCTAAATTTTGGAATTATTCCATGTTCGTTTGGCCTTTTTATACATTAATTGAGTTTATGGGAATTTAATGTGGATAATTCAAATTTGAACTACAAGCACAGGCTCCAGTGCACCAAAGTTGTTTGAAAAATCACATGTGTGTCCTTGGGTGAATTTGTACGTCCCATGCAAGAGATTGGAGTGAAATTCAAACATCTGGGCGTCGTGGCTCGGCTGGAAAGATTGAGAAACTTGGTTTTTTAATTCCTGTAATTTCATAACACGCCTAAAAATCATGAAACTTGGCATGGTGTCATGATATGGCACGAACATGCTGCAGTAATTTTTTTGACCGAATTGGGACAAGCTTTGGTGTAATCTTCTTGCAAACCGGAGCTTCCCTCAAGAAGGCTCGTGGTTCCGAGAGGGAACGTGTCACCTCCGTGTGCGAAACGACATACGTACACTGCCTTCTCCCGCCTTAATTTTTTTACACAGCCAGATTAGACCAAAACCGTGCTAAATTTTGGCATTATTCCGGGCTCGTTTCGCCTTTTTTATACATTAATTGAGTTTATGGGCATTTAATGTGGATAATTCAAATTTGAACTACAAGCATAGGCTCCAGTGCACTAAAGTTTTTTTGAAAAATCACATGTGTGTCCTTGGGTGAATTTAGGTCCCATGCAAGAGATTGGAGTGAAATTCAAACATCTGGGCGTCGTGGCTTGGCCGGAAAGATTGAGAAACTTGGTTTTTTAATTCCCGTAATTCCAAAACACGCTTGAAAATCATGAAACTTGGCATGGTGTCATGACATGGCACCAACATGCTGCGGTAATTTTTTTGGCCGAATTGGGATAAGCTTTGGTGTAAGCTTCTTGCAAACCGGAGCTTCCCTCAAGAAGGCTCGTGGTTCCGAGAGGGAACGTGTCACCTCCGTGTGCGAAACGACATACGTACACTGCCTTGTCCCGCCTTAATTTTTTTACACAACCAGATTAGACTAAATAGAAGTACCGTGCTAAATTCTGGAATTATTCCGGGCTCGTTTCGCCTTTTTTTATACATTAATTGAGTTTCTGGGCATTTAATGTGCATAATTTAACTTTGAACTACAAGCACAGGCTCCAATGCACCAAAGTTGTTTGAAAAATCACATGTGTGTCCTTGGGTGAATTTCTAGGTCCCATGCAAGAGATTGGAGTGAAATTCAAACATTTGGGCATCGTGGCTCGGCCGGAAAGATTTAGAAACTTGCTTTTTTTAATTCCTGTAATTCCAAAACACGTCTGAAAATCATGAAACTTGGCATGGTATCATGACATGGCACCAACATGTTGCGGTATTTTTTTGGCCGAATTGGGACAAGCTTTGGTGTAAGCTTCTTGCAAACCGGAGCTTCCCTCAAGAAGGCTCATGGTTCCGAGAAGGAACATGTCAATTCCGTGTGCGAAACGACATACGTACACTGCCTTCTCCCGCCTTAATTTTTTTACACAGCCAGATTAGACAAAATAGGAGTACCGTGCTAAATTTTAGAATTATTCCGGGTTCGTTTAGCCTTTTTTATACATTAATTGAGTTTCTGGGCAATTAATGTGCATAATTCAAATTTGAACTGCAAGCACATGCTCCAGTGCACCAAAATTGTTTGAATAATCTCATGTGTGTCCTTGGGTGAATTTCTAGGTCCCACGCAAGAGATGGGAGTGTAATTCAAACATCTAGGCGTCGTGGCTCGGCCGGAAAGATTGAGAAACTTGGTTTTTTAATTCCTGTAATTCCAAAACACGCCTGAAAATCATGAAACTTGGCATGGTCTCATGACATGGCACCAACATGCTGTGGTAATTTTTCTGTCCGATTTGCGAAGGCGCACACCTTAACAATCAACAAAGTCATTTTGGAACAAGTGTTGTCACGTTACAAATCGGAAACACAAGCATTATTGAAACCGTGGGCGTTCGACTTACCATTTACGTGCAGCCACGCGTCCCCTTTTTTTATTGGCTAGGAGGTGCCGTGCGGGGTAGCTATTTGAGTACGGGAGGCGTGCGATCAGACCCCTGCGCATGCTCATCGGGAGGAGAGCCCTTTTGACCGCTACCCGCCGCGCACCTCCCTCCCAACGTCTCCATTAATGGCGCTCGAGCACTTGTTCTACGGCGTGGCTATATGTCTCACTAGACTGAGATTTAAGAGAGAAAAATGAAAATCTGAAAAGAAAGTTTTGCACGGATCTTGATGTAAGATCCAACGGACCTATATAGCATTGACTGCGACTTATAGCAAGCATGATGAATATAAGGACGATGACATTGGATAATAATTGTCTTACATATTTATAAACATAATTAAAAAAAGCCACATGCGGCAACGCCCGATATAGACAAGGGCAAAAGAAGAAGGAAGACAACTAGTCTCCGCGGCGGGCGGCGACGAGCTCTTTATTATCCTCAAGATGCTGGTTGAGAGCATCCACGGATTCCTCCACCAGCTTTTCTGTGCTCGTTGCGCAGCATGGCATTCTTGTCCATAAGTTTCTCGACGATGACGCCGTTCCTCTTCAACAAGGCAGTGGTCTGCTCCTGCTGCTCCGCACTTCCGACGATCTTCGCCCTCAGCAGGTCGCGCTCAGCCTGGAGCTTCGTATTGCTCTCATTTAGTTGCCGGATGACGTCGGTAGACTGTTCAAATGAGGCTTGCAGGTCATCCTGCAACCTCGCCCACCTGGAGATCTGATCCATCTGCCTAAGGACGAGGGCACGGATGTGCCTGTAAGAGTCATCGCCTGCCCGTGAGGCATTTTCCCAGGCCGCTGCGGCAAGGGAGGACATCTCTGCTGCATTCGCGGCGCGGCGGGACATCTCTTCTGCTTTCGCGGCGCGGTCGAACCAGCCTGCTGCAACGACGGCGCGGCAGGTCCTCCGTGCTGCTTTGGCGGCGCGGCGGGACCTCTCTGCTGCTACGGCCATGCGGCAGGACATGTTGGCTGCTATCGCAACGAGGCGGGACATCTCTCGTGCTCCCGCTTCCAGGCTCGCCTCTCCCTGGTGGCAATCTTTTGACCCAGAACTCACGCTGGCCATGGCGGACGCAAGGGAACGATGATGAATGACTTGTTTGTTTTTGTCTTTTTGTGGATGAGGAGTTGAGGAGGAATGTGCAGTCATCTTGGAGTAGTAGTATTTATAACCGCGTAGTAATACACTCCTAAGTGGGAAACCGTTTAGGTTTTGATCAGTGTGAATAGGTTTGCAATTTGGAATGTGACGGGACACATGCTCAAAATTTACTGATGGTTATAAGTGCGGCACTATTCCCGGAAGCCGTAACGTGGGCACGTACGCCTTCTCGGCCACGTACGTGGCGTTTGCACCATAGGGTGCACCGCAATAGGCAATGTCAGCACACGTCTTGTTCCAACAACCACGCACGCTCGTTATTACCATTGTGCACACTTCTTTTAATTAGAATGGGTGTGCCGTCTAGCGCACACATGTTGATCTATCTAACTGTTTCAATTTGTTGTGGCTAATCGCAAACAGTTCATCCATGTGAAGTGTATGCCATCAATCGCAGACACTTTGATCTGGCTTACCCGTTTTTGTTCTGTTGCCTAATCGCAAACAGTTAATCCTTCTAAAGCGTATGCCCTCAATCACACACACCTTGATCTGGCTGACCATTTCTTTTGTGTTGCCTAATCACGAACAGTTCATCCGAGTGAACCGTATGCTGTATATCGCACACACCTTCATCTGGCTGCCCGTTTCTTTTGTGTTGACTAATCACAAACAGTTCATCTGAGTGAACCGTATGCTGTGTATCGCACACGCCTTCATCTGGCTGCCCATTTCTTTGGTTCCCCCTCACTGCAAACAGTTAATTGAACTGAACCGTATGCCCTACATCGCACATGCAACTAAAATCTGAACCGTGTTTGATGTGTCCTCCATCGCAAACGTTTTACACATTTCTGACGGTTTTCATACCCCACCGTTTGCAATTATGGCATCGCACACAGTTTCTTGAAGGGTCTCTGATCGTAGTGTCGCGTTAGCAACATCCTGCAGTAGTGTAATAGCAGTCGCATCGTCTTCCGTTGGTAGTGTAGGTGTTGCTATGGTCAATGCAGAAGCTGCTACGTTTTTCTTTTTCTTAGGCTTCCACACTTGTTTTGGGGGTACCATGGGACGACTTTCATTCAACAATTTATCCCTTTGCTTCTCTGCTTCTTGTTCCTCCTTCTCATGGCTCCTCATGTGCTACAATCTCCTTTTTTGTGCCTTGGTCAGACCGGAAGGACACCACTTAGGTTAATTATATTTTGGATCCCTCGATTTGGCCTTGCTTGTGCTAGCTTCATGATCATTAGCCATGGGACCCAGCTAGACAACAACCACATCTTTATTAGAATCAGTCGGATTATCAACAATAATCGGCTCTTTGATTGTTAATTCTTTAGTGCCTATCATAATAGTTTCAGCACTAGTACTCTTCTCCTTTTGCTTGCTAGGCTCTGAAATTTCAGCACTTGGTGATTTAGCACGCCACACTTGCTTGTCAACCCTTCAATGATTATCTTGCATTGACTGATTGACACCGTTGTTCAAACGACCTCGTGTGGCACTACTAGGGAAATGCTTATACACAGGAACTCACCAGTAGCACTTTTCATAAGCAAGCGCTGCTGCTAAATAGCAGCAGCGCTTTTTGACAACAAGCACTGCTACTAATCACTTAGCAGTAGCGCTGTGGATGCAAAACACGCTACTATTATAATTATCAGACAGTTGCAGGCAGGCTAGGTATACTAGTAGCGCTTATAATTGAAAGGCGCTACTGCTATTGAACTTAGCAGTAGCGCTTTACACTAACAAGCGCTACTAATAGAAATTCTACTGGTAATGATCATAGCAGTAGCGCTTTTTGCAAAGAAGCGCTACTGCTATGTACATTAGCAGTAGCGCTATTTGCCTTCTAGCGCTACTACTATGTGTATCTTATCCACCCGCGTGCATCCCTGCCACTCCACTCGCATTCTCACTCGCGCACAAACCGCCGGGCGCCGTCACCGCCGTCGCCCACCAGCGCCCCTAGGTAACTCCCTCCCTCCCTCTGCGCCCTCCTCCTCCCTCCGGCGGCAACCTCCTCCTCCCTCCGGCGGCCCCCTCCTCCTCCCTTCTCCTCCTCCCTCCTCCTCCCTCCCCTTCCTTCCCGCCTCCTCCCTCCTTCCTCTCCCTCCTCCCCCCATCCTCCTTCCAGCCTCCTCCCTCCTCCCTCCCCCTCCTCCCTCCCTCCTCCCTCCCTTGTCTCTGTTCTTGTAGAATGTAGGTAATTTAAATGTAGATTTTAGAATGTAGACATTGTAGAATGTAGGTTTTTTAATATAATAATTTTTTAGACTATTTTAGGTGTTTTGAATAGAATAGGAAATTTTAGGTCTTTTGATTAGAAATTTTAGTAATGGAAATTTTTAGTTGGTAGATGTTAGGGCTAGAACTACGGTATAGATAGGTAGAATATAGGTGCTTAATATAACTAGTTTATTTATACTAAGTGCTTAATATAACTAGTTTATTTATAGTAGTGCTTAATAGAACTAGGTTACTTATAGTAAGTGCTTAATAGAACTAGTTTATTTATAGCAAGTGCTAAATAGAACTAGTTTATTTATAGTAAGTGTTTAATAGAATTAGTTTATTTATATTAAGTGCTTAATAGAATTAGTTTATTTAGAGTAAGTGGTTAATAAATTTTGTTTATATTTTGTTTATGCAGAAATCAAGTTTGCCCCTGCCTCATCCCCGCAGTCGTCCCCATTGTCGACCCCTTAAGATCTCTAGGTGAGAATAGCCAAATGATAATGTGTTGTAAATGTCGATGATGAAAATGCTGGTGCTATATAGTTGGCATGTCATTGATGTTGATGATGATGCATTCTAAATATAGACGATGTCTTGGTGTTCTTGTTTGCAATGTGCCTCTGAGTGGCCTATGTTTTGCCAGAATGTTGATTCGTTTCTGTCCCGGCAAATTTCAGGTGCTCGATATGTCCTGTCTTTAGCAAAGGTCATGCCGAAATTTTTCATGAATTTTAGCATGACTTGTGCTACAATGTAGGGCATATCAAGTGCTTGTGATTTGCCAGAACGGGAATTCAATGATATTTCGACAAAACATAGGGCATTTTTTCTATGTCATTGCTTGATATATGGAACGGGTTGACTTTAGGTCTATTTCGGCTCCTTGTGTGTCTTTCAGTGAGGGAGAGTGTCCACCATATATATATTTGAGAGAGGAAGAATGCCGACTGTTCTCGTGGGGGTCACTTCTCCTTCTTCTCTTTGTGCTAGGCCTTTGTTATGCACTAGGGGAAGAAGGAGTAGCGACCGTCATCGACGGTCGAAAAATTGGTGAGGGAGTGTCCACCATATATGAGAGAAGAAGAATGCCGACTGTTGTCGTGGGGTCGCTTCTCTTTCTTTTCCTTGTGCTAGATATTTGTAATGCACTAGGGAAAGGAGGAGAAGCAACCATCACCGACGGTTGCAATATCAAAGAGGGAGTGCCCACCATATACGTGAGATGAGAGTTTAGGAAGGAAGACTCGACAGACCTAAAGTCAACCCGTTGCATATTGAGTAAATAGTGATATGTGTGTTGAGTTTCCTGATAGTTGCCTTCGATTGATTTTCAATTAATGTTTCAACTATGAACATAGGAAATGTCTGACGATGAAAAGGATTTCGGTATGTGCAAATACTGCGAAGACGAGCGCGGCCTATGCGCCAGACATTTCCTAGTTTATTGTAGGCGCTTCAGCATCAAGCTGGATGAGACATTCGAAGTGGATACAGTAAGTCACAATGATAAGTCTTTTTTCGTAATTAAGCATGACTTCTGCTTCTTTTGCTTCAAGTTATAATTTTAACTTTTTACTATTCTACTAGCGTATCCCCTGCCATGCAAGAATTTTTTTCTTGGATAAGATTGGTTTCAGTCCTATGAAAACTATGGAGGTAAAGAGAGTTCACTTGAGGACCGAGCATGGTTATACTTTTGCCGCAAAATTATACAATGCAAACACCTACACCTATTTTGAATGCAAAAATTGGAGAGCACTATGCAAGGCTTATGCATTTGAGCATGATATGCTTATCACCTTTGATATTCGTCCGAAAGATTATATTGAAGATAATATCGACATTTGGGTCGATGTGCAGACGCCTCCAGTTCTACCATTATGTGAGTTTCTCAACCATATTTATGCCTTGGATATTTTTTATTTAAAAATAGTTGACAACTAATTTCTATTGACAGCTTATTTCCATTCAAGCAAACATGTCCGGCGCTTGGTAGACATGACCTACTACTGTCCCGGGGCTGAACTAAACTGCGAGGAGATAAGTCAATATGTTTCATGGCTTGAGGATCTTGATACCGTCAAGACAAATTATTTTCCTGAACTTCGAAATCTTAGTACTCAAAATGTGCGACCAATAGTGTGCGTATTGAACTACGGTCACATCTATTTAGGAAAGATGCTAAGACTTTTACTATTTGTCCCCAGTGCATCTTTTGCATACATTATTTTTTAAGCTAAAATTCATTGCTAAGTATGTTACTATGATGTTCTTCAACAGGGACTCCTGATGATAGTTGTGCCTCATTTGATCGAGGCTAAAGGTCGCATGAAAATGGTTAGCTTACGGCCAAGACATCCTGCATTGCACATGAGTGCATTCAGGATTTCTAAAAGCGAGCAAGTCTTAATAGTCAAAGACTCGAGCAAAATTGTGAAGGATCGCAAAGAAGTACTAGGGGGCAGTAATCAGAAGTGCAGCCCACAATTAGGAGACAGGTTCATCTGCATGCTCCAATATGATGAAGCAAGAGTGCTACACATGTTCTATGCTATTTTACCTGAAAGAGAGCAGCAGGAGTGATTAGCTAGGTAGAATGAGTTTGAAGATGATGATGTGCTACACTATGACTGATGATTAAATAGCTAGTGTTGGTGTTAATGACTATGATGATTATTCTTAGCTACTGTTGGTGGTGATTAGATAGCTACCATAGCTAGTGTTGGTGGTGATTATCTAGCTAGAATGAGTTTGAAGATGATGATGTGCTGCTATGACTATGATGATTAAGTAGCTAGTAGTGTTGGTCGTAATGATTACGATGATGATTAAATAGCTTGTGTAGGCGGATTAGATTCAAGTGGAGGCAACATGTGGTGCACCACATGTTGCCTCCACTTGAACCTAATCCAGCTTAGTATATATAATAGTGTGTGAAATGAAGGTGGATTAGGTTCATTTCACACACTGTTGTATATACTAACTAATCATGATCATAAAATCATATGATGAAAGTACTGTATATAAAACATATACAAATACAACAAAAATAAGTTGCAATAAAAAATAGGAAAAATAAGCAGTAGCGCTTCTTTTGAAAAGCGCTACTGCTACTTACCTCTATCAGCAGCGCTTTTCCAAAAAGAGCGCTACTGCTAACTAGGTGTACCAGCGCTACTGCTACCAGTTAGCTGTAGCGCCCTACTAGTAGCGCTTGTACAAGCGCTACTAGTAGCTCTAAAACCAGCGCTACTACTAGGGTTTTCCCTAGTAGTGTGGGATAAGAGAGCCTCTCATGAATGGGCCTCCTTGGTTCTGCTCACCCCGGATGAAAAGCATAAGCGGCCATTGGGGGCTGCCCCCATCCTCCACTGAAACCTCCCATGTAGTATGTGAAGGAAATATTCCCTAGAGGCAATAATAAAGTTATTATTTATTTTCTTATTTCATGATAAATGTTTATTATTCATGCTAGAATTGTACTAACCGAAAACTTAGTACATGTGTGAATACATAGACAGAACATAAGTGTCCCTAGTATGCCTCTACTTGACTAGCTCGTTTATCAAAGATGGTTATGTTTCCTGACCATAGACATGTTGTTCTCATTTGATGAACGGGATCACATCATTAGGAGAATGATGTGATGGACAAGACCCATTCATTAGCTTAGCATTATGATCGTTACAGTTGCATTGCTACTGCTTTCTTCATGACTTATGCATGTTCCTCAGACTATGAGATTATGCAACTCCCGAATACCGGAGGAACACTTTGCGTGCTTTCAAATGTCACAACATAAATGGGTGATTATAAAGATTCTCTACAGGTGTCTCCGAAGGTATTTGTTGGGTTGGCATAGATCGAGATTAGGATTTGTCACTTCGTGTTTCGGAGAGGTATCTCCGGGCCCTCTCGGTAATGCTCATCACTATAAGCCTTGCAAGCAATGTGACTAATGAGTTAGTTGCGAGATGAAGTATTACGGAATGAGTAAAGAGACTTGCCGGTAACGAGATTGAACTAGGTATGATGATACCGACGATCGAATCTCGGGCAAGTAACATACCGATGACAAAGGGAACAACGTATGTTGTTATGCGGTTTGACCGATACAGATCTTCGTAGAATATGTAGGAGCCAATATGAACATCCAGGTTCCGCTATTGGTTATTGACCAGAGATGTATCTCGGTCATGTCTACATAGTTCTCGAACCCGTAGGGTCCGCACGCTTAACGTTCGATGACGATTTGTATTATGAGTTATGTGATTTGATGACTGTAGTTTGTTCAGAGTCCCGGATGAGATCACGGACATGACTGAGGGAGTCCTGAATTAGGGGGTCCTCGGATAGCCGGACTATGTACTTTGGCTGGACTGCTGGACTATGAAGATACAAGATTGAAGACTTCGTCCCGTGTCCGGATGGGACTCTCCTTGGCGTGGAAGGCAAGCTTGGCAATTCGGATATGTAGATCTCCTCCCTTATAACCGACTCTGTGTAACCCTAGCCCCCTCCGGTGTCTATATAAATCGGAGGGTTTAGTCCGTAGGATAACAACAATCATAACCATAGGCTAGCCTCTAGGGTTTAGCCTCTACAATCTCGTGGTAGATCAACTCTTGTAATACTCATATCATCAAGATCAATCAAGCAGGAAGTAGGGTATTACCACCATCGAGAGGGCCTGAACCTGGGTAAACATCGTGTCCCCCGCCTCCTGTTACCATCTGCCTTAGACGCACAGTTCGGGACCCCCTACCCAAGATCCGCTGGTTTTGACACCGACATTGGTCCTTTCATTGAGAGTTCCACTGTGCCGTCGCGATAAAGGCTCGATGGCCCCTTCAATCATCGGTAATGATGCGATCCAGGGTGAGGTTTTCCTCCCCAGACAAATCTTCGTATTCGGCGGCTTCGTACTGCGGGCCAACTCGCTTGGCCATCTAGAGCAGATTGAAACCTATGCCCCTGGCCATCAGGTCAGGTTTGGAAGCTTGAACTATACTGCCGACATCCGCGGAGACTTGATCTTCGATGGATTCGAGCCCATGTCAGGTGCGCCGCATAGTCTCGACGAGCATGACTTAGCTCTGCCGTCAGACAGTGTTCGGGAGATCACACCTGCGGCTACTCCGGCCCTCAATCCGGAGCAGATCGTGCCGTCCGAGGATCGGTGGATAGACCCCGCCACGGAGGCCGCACACTCAGCAGCGAGAGAGCCGAATACTGACTTTACCTCTTATGAGACCTGTGTTGCCGAACCCTTGGATTCGTCCCCGGCCACGGGCTCCGAACCGCCCGCGTCCGTGCCTATCGAAACTGATTGGGCACCGATTATGGAGTTTTCCTCCGTGGATATCTTTCAGCACTCACCCCTGAGCGACGTGCTAAATTCATTAAGGTCTCTCTCCTTGTCAGGAGACCCTTGGCCGAACTATGTCCGGCTTGAGTGGGAAGCGAACGACGAAGAAATTCGTTCCCTACCCACCAATCACTTAATAGCCACTGTCGACGACTTAACCAACATGCTCGATTTCGGCTCCGAAGACATCGATGGTATGGACGACGATGCAGGAGACGAACAAGAACCACCGCCCACAGGGCACTGGACTGCCACCTCATCATATGATATATACATGGTGGACACCCCCAAAGAAGGCGATGGCGATAAGGCAATGGAGGATAATCCCTCCGAGAAGCAACCCAAGCATCGGCATCAGCGGCACCGTTCTGTGCCCCGCCATAGCAAAAGCAGCGATACCGGCACAAGAGACAATAACGCTGCAGATAAGGCCGAAGACGAAGACAATCCCCTCCAGCCAGGTTTCAAGCAGGAGGGTGGGCAAGCTAGCCCTAAGGAGCAGGCAGCTGGCAGAGAATCTGAGGATGACAATTACATGCCCCTCTCCGAAGACGAGGTGAGCCTAGGCGACGAAGAATTTATCGTGCCCAAGGATCTCGTCGAACAGGAGCGCTTTAAGCGCCGGCTTATAGCCACAGCAAAAAGCCTGAAGAAAAAGCAGCATCAGCTTCAAGCTGACCAAGATCTGCTAGCAGATAGATGGACCGAGGTCCTGGCGGCCGAGGAATATGAACTCGAACGCCCAACCAAGAGTTACCCAAAGCACAGGTTGCTATCCCAACTCGAGGAGGAAGTAGTAAAACCCACAATACCAGCGTACGATGCGGCTGATCGGCCACCTCGTGGCCGAGACAGAGTGGCATATCAGCCCGAAGACCAGCCCGCACCCTGTCGCCTGTCAAACAAAAACACCAAGGCCCGGGGCAACACGCAGGACCTACAAGACGTATTGGAAAACAAAGCAGGACATAAAAGATTGATCTACGGATCACGGGGGCGCGCCCGAACGCGCGACGATGATCGTCACGCCGGATACACTAAAAGCAAATCCGGCCGGGCCGAATACAGTAGACAAGATTCGTATGAACTGCGTCGTGACATAGCCCGGCACAGAGGCGCCGCACACCCCCTATGCTTCACTAATGTAGTGATGGATCACGAATTCCCAGAAGGATTTAAACTGGTGAATATTGAGTCATACGATGGTACGACAGACCCCGCGGTATGGATTGAGGATTTCCTCCTCCACATCCACATGGCCCGCAGTGACGATCTACATGCCATCAAGTACCTCCCACTAAAACTCAAAGGACCAGCTCGGCATTGGCTCAATAGCTTGCCAGCAAACTCCATTGGAAGTTGGGAGAATCTAGAAGATGCATTCCTTCACAACTTCCAGGGCACTTATGTGCGACCACTGGATGCTGATGACTTGAGCCACATAAGCCAACAGCCAGGGGAATCGGCCAGGAAATTCTGGACTCGGTGCCTAACTAAAAAGAACCAAATTGTCGACTATCCGCATGCCGAGGCCTTAGTGGCATTTAAGCATAAGATCCGTGACGAGTGGCTCGCCCGACACCTCGGCCAAGAGAAGCCGAAGTCCATGGCAGCCCTCACGATACTCATGACCCGCTTTTGCGTGGGCGAGGACAGCTGGCTGGCTCGCAGCAACAACACATCAAGAAATCCTGGCAATTCAGATGCCAAAGATACTAACGGCAGACCATGTCGTAACAGACACAAGCGCCGCAACAACGGCGACAATGCCGAAGACATGGCAGTCAATGCCGGATTCAGTGGCTCTAAATCCGGTCAGCGGAAAAAGCCGTTCAAAAGAAGCAATCCGGGCCCGTCCAGTTTGGACCGCATACTCGATCGTTCGTGTCAAATTCACGGCACCCCCGATAAGCCAGCCAACCACACCAACAGGGAATGCTGGGTGTTCAAACAGGCCGGCAAGTTGAATACCGAAAACAAGGAAAAGGGGCTGCATAGCGACGATGAAGAAGAGCCCCGGCCGCTAAACACAGGAGGACAGAAGAAATTTCCTCCCCAAGTGAAAACGGTGAACATGATATATGCAACCCATATTCCCAAGAGGGAACGGAAGCGAGCACTAAGGGACGTCTATGCGATGGAGCCAGTCGCCCCAAAGTTCAACCCATGGTCTTCTTGTCCGATCACTTTCGATCATAGGGACCACCCCACTAGTATCCGTCATGGCGGTTCTGCCGCATTGGTTCTTGATCCCATCATTGACGGATTTCACCTCACTCGAGTCCTTATGGACGGTGGCAGCAGCCTGAACCTTCTCTATCAGGATACAGTGCACAAAATGGGTATAGACCCCTCAAGGATCAAACCCACAGAAGCCACCTTCAAGGGCATCATACTAGGTGTAGAGGCCTATTGCACGGGCTTAATCACACTGGAAGTGGTCTTGGGATCTCCGGACAACTTCCGAAGCGAAGGGTTAATCTTCGATATCGTCCCCTTTCGAAGTGGCTATCATGCACTACTCGGACGAACCGCATTTGCTAGATTCAACGCGGTACCACATTATGCATGCCTCAAGCTCAAAATGCCAGGACCTCGCGGAGTTATCACAGTTAATGGAAACACAGAACACTCACTCCGTACGGAGGAGCACACTGCGGCCCTTGCAGCGGAAGTACAAAGCAGCCTTCTGAGGCCAACCGCCAATTTGCCGAAAAGGCCCCCGAACACATTCAAGCGAGTCCGGAGTAACCTGCAACAGGATCTCCAGGCACGTTCAGAGCTCGGGTAGCAATTCGGCCTCCGTCATAGTCCCAGTCAAGCAGCGAAATTTGTGCCGCGCGTACATAACTACGCACTCAAGATACCATGGGCATAGGCGGAGGCACGGCTATGGCATGCCCCACAATGCGGCTCAACCGCCCCAGGGGCCGTATACCTTTATCATATTCTCTCTTTCAGGACCTTACTCTCTGGAAGCCCTTTCCGGCAGTCTGATTGCTGGACCCATTACGGGAAGGAAATACCAAGGAAGCAAGAAGCTCTGACATACACGGGAATTCCCAGGTGGTCTGTGATAACGATCGATGTACCTGTTTTTTACATACCCATACACAGCTTGCCCTTGGATAGGACATGTCAAATAGTCCCATTTTTTGCTTATTGCACTACTTGTATACGTACGCTTCGACGTATTATTTAAATAACAATGCATAACGTTAGCCTATTATTGCATTTCTTTTTTTGTTTCCTTGTCTGCTTATTTACGACAAATGGCACTCGTACATTCTGGTACGACCAGTGCGCTAGGGGCTTCAGTGTACCCCATAACACGGCACGAAAAGTCCGAACACTTTCGACAGTGCGGCACCCCGAACTTATAGCATTATATGCATCAGCTCTGAATCATGTCTTGGGTCAATAGTTGGGTTTGCCCGGCTCACATGTTTTGGTACCTTACGTTCCGCTATATTGGCTAAGGTAGCACTGGGAGAACTACTGCGATTGTGTCCCGGTTCTTTCGGACGAGCACCTCAGTAGAGAAAGCCGAAAACTGACTGTCATGATGCGGCGAGAGCTAGTCGATGTTCGAGAGGTCTCAAATCCTTAAAGATTTTTTCCACTTCGGGCGAGGAGTTAGCCTTGTCCGATTTAGGCGTACATAGCACCCCAAGTTCGGCCATCCGAATACTAGGGGCTTCACCAAAATTTAAAATTATAGACTTCTATGGCTAAGTGAGAGTGATAAAGCTTCTTAGTCCGATTGCCTGGTTCGTTGTGCTGAACACCTCCTTCGAAAGACCCAAAACTGGGATAAAGACTGATCAGGTTTATCTTGAACACCTCAGTACTAGTTACATGGGGGCAGAAGCTGACGACTAGCCAACTCTCAGATTTTATAAACGGCCGCACAGAAGGTAATATTTTAAATCAACAAAGCATTATATAGCGCACATGAACTCGTTTTCATATTACAGGATCACATGAGTACATTCATTCAAATATTACATCCTTAGCACATTCCTCCGCCACAAGGCGGGCACCCTTCAGGACACTGTCATAATACATTTTGGGGTGGCGATGCTCGTTGCCCTCCGGTGGCCCCTCCCACACCAGCTTTTTGGCGTCCATCTTTGCCCAGTGCACTTTCGCACAGGCAAAGGCCCTGCGTGCACCTTCGATACAAATGGACCGCTTTATGACTTCGAGCCGTGGGCAGGCATTCACAAGCCGCTTTACCAGGCTAAAGTAGCTACTGGGCAGGGGCTCGCCAGGCCACATCCGGACTATGAGACCCTTCATGGCCTGTTTGGCCGCCTTGTGAAGCTCGACCAGTTGCTTCAACTGGTCGCTCAAGGGCATCGGATGTTCGGCCCCAGTATAGTGAGACCAGAACAACTTCTCCGTTGAGCTCCCTTCCTCAGTGTGGTAGAACTCCGCGGCATCTGACACACTGCTAGGTAGATCTGCGAACGTTCCTGGAGAGCTCCGAACTCGGGTAAGTAAAAGGAAAGTTTCGTTCACATGCTTGCTTTGCATAATGAATGCCTTACCCGCCGCTATCTTCTTGACCGCCTGAATCTCCTGGAGGGCCTTGGCATTTTGTGCGTTCTCGAGGGCCTTCGCAAGCTCGGACCCTTGCGTCTTCGAGTCACGCTCCATGGACACGTATTTCTTGACGAAATCCCGGAGCTCTTGCTGAACCTCACCGACGCGGGCCACTTGCCTCTCGCGCTCGGTGCGCTCCTTGGCCGCTTTGTCTTCGGCCTCGGATAGCGCCTTCTTCAGGACCGCCACTTCGGTCGGGGCCCTAGCAAATTCATGACGATCCTATGATCTAACAACCACCTTTTTTATCAATATACAGACGGGGTATGACTTACCTTTGTTCTCTTCAAGCTGCCTCTTGGTAAGGCCGAGCTCTTCCTCGGACTGCTTAGGGTCCTGCTTCAGTACGGAGACCTCCGCAGTATGAGCGGCAGCGGCTAGTACCGCAGCCTGCTTATTCACATAGACATATTCTGATTAGACTCCTGTGATTATTATTTGATCCTCTGTTCGGCCTTTCTTTGCGAACGCCAAATAGAGCATCAGGGGCTACTGTCTATGTTGTAACATTTTCTTATAATTTGATTACTCACCTCAAAGCCTGTTAGGAGGCTGGTGCAGGCTTCAGTCAGCCCGCTCTTGGCGGACCGAACTTTCTCAACCACCACACTCATAATAGTGCGGTGTTCTTCGTCAATGGAAGCACTACGAAGCGCTTCCAGCAAGTTGTCCGATGCTTCTGGATGGACAGAGGCCATCGGCACAGACGGCTTGCCCCCCTTAGCGGGGGATCGCCTGATAGAGTCCGAAACCACTAGAGTTTCCGGCACAGTATTCGGCTGGGGGCCAAACTTGCTACCCCCGTCATTAGAACCCATGGGAGTCTTGCCCCCCATGCGCCTAGAGTTCGGGATGTCGCCTTGGGGCGCCTCCAGGACTATCTCCCCTTGGATCAATACCCTTTGAGACAACACCTCGGCGTCGTCCGTAGGGTGGGGAGAGGTGGCAGTCGAGAGTGAATCGCTGTTCATCGCCGACAGGCGCAAAGACCCATCCGAATAGGATACGTCGATATGGGCTTTGGAGGGACTGCATGATCATGTTTGGCATGATGAGAAGCAATAAAACAGAACATACGAGGACTATTATGGTATCCGAATACTTACGACTTCGCCAGGGGCTTGTCCCTGGGCAACCACTCCTCGTCGCTGAAAGCGGCTGTTGTGGAGCAGTCCGGAAGGAGGGTCCTTCCCTTCTTGGACCCTTCGGCCTCCCCAGATGGGGCGGCCCTCCTTTTCTTATCTCCCCCGACTGGGGGGGGGAGAACTTTCCTCTTCCTCCTCCTCGTTTTCGTGGGAGGAGTGCGCTTCGGTGCTTTCGGATGATGAGTCCGATATGACCTTGCACTGGAGACCTTTCCTGGTCCCCATGGCCTTCTTCTTAGCCTTCTTCTCCGGCGCCTCATAAGGCGCTGGAACCAGCATCTCCGTTAGGAGAGCATCTGCTGGATCTTCGGGCAGGGGGGCTGGACAGTCGATCTGCTCCGCTGTCGCTACACAGTCCTGTTAAAACAGCATAGAGGTTTAGATCCGTCGCACGATTATACTGGGGAAAGAGACATCTTTTGAGATATAAAGAGCTTACTGGATTGGCGGGGCGCTTTTCACTGAGTCCGCGATCCTCGGTAAGAGAAGGAGGCACCTCGGCACCCTTGAACAGTACCTTCTAGACGTCTTTATGCGTCGTGTCGAAAAGTTGTCGCAGCGTCTGATGCTTGGCCGGTCGAACTCCCACATATTGAATACCCGTCTTTGACACGGGAGGATCCTCCGGAAGAGCATGACCTGGACCACGTTGACAACCTGATTTTCTTGCTCATCATATTCCGGACACATTCTATAGTCCAGTCAGCTCCACCGATGAGCCCCAGGATAGGCCCTTCTCTTCCCAGGAGGTGAGCCGCATGGGGATGCTGGATCAAAATTTGGGGGCCGCCACCCAGTTGGTGTCGCGCGGCTTGGTGATGTAGAACCACCCCGATTGCCACCCCTTCACGGTCTCCACGTAGGAGCCTTCGAGCCAAGTGACGTTGGGCATTCTGCCCACCATGGCGCCTCCGCACTCTGCTTGTTGGCCGACCACCCCCTTTGGTTTGACGTTGAAGGTCTTCAGCCATAGGCCGAAGTGGGGCCTGATGCAGAGAAAGGCCTCGCACACGACGATAAACACCGAGATGTTGAGGATGAAATTGGGGGCCAGATCATGGAAGTCCAGCCCGTAGTAGAACATGAGCCCATGGACAAATGGGTGGAGAGGAAATCCCAGTCCACGGACGAAGTGGGTAAGGAATACAACCCTCTCATGGGGTTCTGGAGTAGGGACGACCTGCCCCGCATCTAGGAGCCGGTGCGCGATATCTGCGGCCAGGTATCCGGTGTCCCGGAGCTTTGTAATGTCCTCCTCCGTAACGGAGGAGACCATCCACTTGCCTCCCACTCCGGACATGTTTGGAATGGCTTTGCGGAGAAGATGAGAACTTGGGCGCTGGAGCTCGAGTGCGTGAGGATGGATGGGAAGGTGAAGGCGTGGGTGAAAAAGAGGAGTCCTTGTCCCTTTATAAGGGCGGTACAAACTATGCGCCTCCCCACTTGCCTGGTAAAATCACTTATTTCCCAAGCGTCGTGATTGATGGCACGGTTGGGTTACCCACACCCGTATTGATGAGAATCTCGTAATAAGGGGAAACGATCTCTGCTTTGATAAGACGTGCCAAGAAAACCGCCTCGCAATATGTGCAGTAGCTGGTTGGGCAAAACGGTTCGAATAATGACCAGGTCGTGGCGTGATGTCACGCTATGAAACTTGTTAGCAGATTAGATTTGTGGAATATTATACTCTCTACGGTGGTATGTGGAATTTCTTTTGCAGAGCCGGACACGATCCTTGCACTACAAAAAAATACACTTCCGTGATGATACGTGTTTGTCACAGTAGGTCACGTTTTCTATCATGCAAGTACATCCATGACAAATTTATGACAGAATCAAGATAGTCATACCTGTGCTGTCGTAGAAGTGTTCCATGACATTACCAAAATTATCATCACGGAAGTGTCCACTTCCATGAAGATAAATCGCGCGTCACAGAAGTGCTTTCGTCAAGGGTGACCGACACGTGGCATCCACCGTAACGGAACGCCGTTAAGCTATCGGGTCGGGTTTTGGATCCGATAACCCGTTAACATCCCCAACCAATGGGGATTTTCCATGTGTAAAATCATCATTGGCTAGAGGAAACACGTGTCGGCTCATCGTTGGGACAGATGTCATCCACTCACTAGACAGAAGGCGCCTATGATACGTCGACACGTGGCATGGCCCAACACTGCGCCCCATTCCTGTGAAAAGGCTGGCCCGTTTGACTTGGTCAAAAGCTGGCGGCCCGGCCCATGGAAAGCCTGTTAATGGCCTGTTCGCATATAGCCCATTTACAGCCCGCTAACCCAAGGCCCGTTACGCCCTATCCGAATTAGGCCCAGTAGCGTCATCTGGGCCATCCAATATGATTCCAGCCCATTTTCACTTCTGGCCCATGTATAGCCCATGACGTCTTTCGGCCCATATGAGGCCCTTTGTAACTCTTGGCCCATTAACGGCCCGTGCTGAAACTGGCCCGTAATGAACAGTGTATTATTTTACACCCATTAACGGCCCGTGGTGAAACTGGCCCGTAATGAATAGTGTATCACTTTATACCCATTAACGGCCCGTTATTCCGTTGGGCCGTTTCCAGCCCAAGTTAACTTTCGTCCTTCTGAGGGCCCATTTATTCTTGGGCTCATTTGTAGCATTCGGTTACTTATGGCCCGTTACTATCATTTTCTGCTTGCGGGCCAAATTCAGCCCGTCGTTACAGTCGGCCCGTTTGTGGACCGTTAGTCTGTTGGGCCATTTTCATAGCATCACCAAATACGGCCTATTAACGGCCCGTTATGGTCAGCCCATAAAACGTATGATTTCCACTAAAGGCCCGTCTACGGCCCATTAAAGGCCCGTACAAGACCCATAAATGAGTCGGCGGCCCATGGATCCTACGAGACGTAGAAGGCCCATGGATCCTACGAAACGTAGAAGGCCCATGGATCCTACAAGACGTACAAGGCTCATGGATCCTACGAGACGTAGAAGGCCCATGGATCCGACGGCCCATGAAGGGCCATGATCGGGCGAGTTGGCCCCCGTTTGAATGATATAGCATATTCAAAGAATTATCCTACTCAATAATATCACCTCTAAAAAGCATACACTATACAACAAAAAGATCAAGGCATAGAAAGGTAGAATAATCCTACACTATACAATAAAGAAATTACAGCCGATTATACCCACTTGGCATTATGGTTAGGCACAGGTGATAATAAAGCATACACAAACATCAAATTACATACACTGGGCAAATACAGCTCATACATCATGGACGCGCATCAACTTAACTCCATTTGAACTATAATCTCTTCAGAAAATAGGATTGGCCGGATTCAGATAGCACAAATTTTAGTCTGCAAATTCTCCAACTCCTTCACAGTTACCTCAGTGTCTTGTTTCATTTTTTTTGACTCCTGCATCTAATACCTGCATGTCCAGTCTCAACTTGTTGATTATACGTTGACAATCATGTACACGTTGTCTTGCCACCTCTAGTTGATGCTCGAGAACATCAGCACATTCCAATTCCAATCCATAATCATTCGGTAACGGCCATGCCGCACTGCTCGCAGATCTTATTTTTGATGTCACTTCATCCTGAAATGTTTCTGTAAGTACACATGACTAGGGCAAAAATATAGTTACAATAGTGAAGCGAACCAGACACTATTTTGTACTACATGGCAAAACAGGACTAACAATAATGTTACACGTCACTTTCAAAAAAAAATATTACACGTCATGAAGCATAAGCAGGTGATATTTTAAAAATTATAAAAAAGATAATCTGTGCAGCCTGCATACAGAAATCCCTCTTAGCTCACGAGAGGAGCATGATGTTGGGGCCCAATCGAAAACACAGACAAGTTACAAATTTAGACAACATGTTGCGTATAAGTAAGCAAGCAGTTGGCCATTCTGTGCCTCAATTAAAGTCTTAGGGAGCATAATGAACAATAGAGGGTTTCATACAAACATACTGCAGCAAGCAAAACTATGCAATCATTAGCGTAGTATAAACTAGATTGTGAGCCTCATGCAAAAATAGTTGGTTAATAGACTTCA